>NC_088351.1:19437500-19737500 GCF_036884655.1 Musa acuminata AAA Group | reverse complement strand
ACTTAATGATTTCAAAAAGAGTCTACTGTAGAGCCTCAGCAAATTTCAACAAAATGGGGGCTCAAGTTCTACATTGCACAGATATGGAAATACTAGAAAAGGGCCCCAAGATGGTGACACAATCTACTCATACATGAAGGTGAATGGACAGCTCTCAAAACTTTGTCAGACTTCTACAGTGTTGGAATATCAGAGTAGGTTTGAAAGATTATCAAATCAAGCTAAAGATTGGTCAGAACGATAACTTCTGGATACATTTATTGAAGGTCTTATTCCAGAGATCTGGTGTGAAGTTAAGGCTCATCAACCTCGCACTATGATAGCTGCAATCTCATTTGCACATCTACATGAGAAAAAAATCAACAGGGAAAATCATAGAAATAGAAGTGACAATAACCAGATGATCAGTAAGCCACCAGCCCTATCTATTCTCAACCAAAGCCTTGACACCCGAAGACTAACCCAAGAAGAACTTACGGAAAGATCAACAAAGGGTTTGTATTATGATGAAAAATGGAGTATGGAGCATCGATGTAAACAAGGGCAACTTCTGATAATTGAACCAATTGGAGAGGAACCGAAAGCTAAGAATGTGGACTCCGATCATGAAGGTATAAATTTTAATGAAGAGGTTGGACCTACCATACATACAATGCATGCATTAGCCAGCTACTCTAACTCGCAAACTATGGAAGTTGGCGAAACTCTAGAACATCAGCCTGTTATAGTTTTGATTGATACTGGTAGCACTAACAATTCTATGGACAGTGAGACTGTTGACCGATTGGCCCATCACATTGAAGACTATGACAGATTCGAACTAAAGATCATTGATGGATGAATTTTCACTTGTGACAGCAAAGGTTCAAAGATAAAATTGATTATATAGGGCCAGAAGATTCATGCAATGATTACTACACTGAAAGACCGACATGTTGCTTACACTATCAAAAAGTGGAGACCATACTTACTTGATCAACAAGTTGTGATGCGTTGCAGATAGTCTATGGCTAAAGTGCTGAAAGAAAAGCTCCCCGAGATTGATGCTGCTCAGCCTTCAGGACAAGGCTGATTTGAAGAGGGAGGAACTGTTAGGAACCTTTTTATAAGCTTTTGAATAATGTTTATTGAGTCTGTTTAGTCCAGTTGTTTATTGAGTCGGTTTAGTTCAGTTAGAGTCAAGTAGAGGTTTATTTAATATTTATTTATTATTAGAGTTCAAGTCCTGATGGACCCTAGGGGGAACTCTATAAATAGGGATGTAACTACTTCTTTTCGGTAATTAATGAAAAATACTATTCTGTCTTTAGACAAACCCTAGGAGGCCGATCCCCTCGAAGTGATCAAGGATGGTCGATCCCCTCGAAGTGATCAAGGAGGGTCGATCCCCTCGAAGCGATCAAGGAGGCCGATCCCCTCGAAGCGATCATTATCATCCCCATTTCTCCCCTTTCTTCCACGATAAGACTTTAGGGTCTTACCATTTGGTATCAGAGCCTACGATAAAACTTTAGGGTCTTATCAGGTCCTTAAGGAACTAAGTAAACTCTGTACTTAAGTACTCTTTCCAGTCTAGTTCTCCACCTCATTCTTATACTCTCTGAATTTCTCAAAGGCCTCGGACTTGTACTTCATTAAGTACACATATCCATGCCTTGAGAAATCATCAATAAAGGTAATGAAGTAGGAGTATCCACTAATGGCATGAGTTGACATGGGTCCACATACATCACTATGTATGAGTTCCAACAGCTTAGTGGCTCTCTCTCTAGTTCCACTAAATGGAGAGTTGGTTAGTTTTCCACAAAGGCAAGGCTCGCAAGTTGCATATAACACATAGTCGAATGGATCTAGATATCCATCATTTAGCAACTTTTGAATCCTTCTTTCATGGATTTGACCTAGCCTACAATGCTATAGGTATGCACTATTCATCTCATCTCGTTTCCTCTTGGATATATTTACATTCATGATATGTGGAGTAGTGTCTAACATAAATAAACCATTATGCAATGTTCCTTTCGTGATGATCTTATCATCTAATAATATCGAATAACCATTGTTCTCAAAAATTAATTTATATCCACTAACTGTCAAACATAAAATAGAGATAATATTTTTGATAATAGAAGGAACAAAATAACATGCATCTAATGCAATAAAAGCTCCACCAGGCAAATGTAGGGTGACCTCGCCAACAGCTACTACAGTAACTTTTGCTCCATCACCCATCTTGAGGTTCATCTCGCCTCTCTCTAGTCTCCTAGGCCTTGCTAGAACCTACAACGAATTGCATATATGATAAGCACTACCAGTATCCAATACCCATGTGTTATCATAAGAGTTTGACAAATGGAGACTGATCATGAATGTACCTGAAGCTTCATCAAGCTTTTGTTTCACCCTTTCTGCAAGGTACTCTTTGTAGTTCCTCTTCCAGTGCCCATCTTTGGCACAGTGGAAGCATTGGCCTTTGTTCTTTGCTGGGTCTTTATTAGCAACCTTTGCTTTACCTAGTCTACCCTTGCCCTTTCCCTTCTTAAGGGACCTTTCTGTTTTCCTTTCCTTTCAGGTCTCACTAGTGTAAAGAACTGGCTTCTCTTTCTTAATAGTACTCTCTACCTCCCTCAAAATATTGAGGAGCTCTAGGAGAGTCACCTCAAGCTTGTTCATATTAAAATTCATTATGAACTATGAAAAGGAATCTGGTAGGGACTGAAGCACAATGTTCACACACAAGTTATCCTCTAGGACCATTCCTAGACCTGTGAGTTTCTCTATCCACTCAATCATCTTTAGGACATGGTTCTGAACCAGTGTCCCCTCAGTCATCCTAGTGCGGAAGAGGCTCTTGGATATCTTATATCGTTGAGTCCTTCCTTGCTCCTCAAACAATTTGCGGACATGTAGGAGAATGGATCTGGCATCCATCTTTTCATTTTGTCTCTTTAACTCTGGAGTCATAGAGCCCGACAAATAGCACTGAGCAAGAGTGGAGTCATCAATGTACTTCACGTAACGAGCGATCTCATCCTCGCTTGCCCCTTCTTCGGGCGTAGGCATCACTGTATCAATGACGTATATGATTTTCTCCGCCGTGAGAACAATTCTCAAGTTACGGAGCCAATCCATATAATTTGGACCAGTGAGGTGGTTGACATCAAGTATGCCATGTAAGGGATTTGAAAGCAACATTTTCTGAAAATAAAGATGCAGTAGAAATGAATAACATGCAGATTTTGTAAGAAATAAACTATCAAGATATGGACTTCTATCTTAATATGCTCCCACTATTTTACTAACCAGTCACGTGACACCCTCAGCACGTGAAACGGAAGTCTCTGGCAGACTTCTAGTGGGGATCAGGATCCAATCAGCATCTTAGTGTAACCTCGAGGGACTCGACCAATCACACTAAGCCTAAAAGGTAGGCAACTCTTGCCGATCATAACTCCTTGTGATTTTCGTCGTGTTCGGCCTCCGAATCACCATGATCTCAAGGGACTCGACCAACCATGATGCTCGGTTAAGTCAACACCTTCGTTATAAGATGAGTCTGATTTGATGATATACCCTCGAGGGACTCGACCAAGCATACCATGTCCTCAGTTCACCGGTGACATCTCTATGTCATAAGCAAGATAGTGAATTGCAATATAGGTGAGTCTCGAGGGACTCGACCAACTCAACCTACACCGGGAATCGGTTCCTACTTATAATAATAGAAGGCCACGTAGGTCAATCTAATTGCCTCACGTTTACCGACTTAATATTGTCGAGGGAGATGTTTCTATGATTTGGTCTCCTAATATGACATGTCACACATATACATATTTAATATATATCTACATCGTATGCAAATATATATACATATATAGTATGTGTATAAGCAATCACACCAGATGATCATGGACCACAACCTAATGTGATTAGGCCTGAGCCAGTAGGCCTAATTACTCACATCAAGATCTATGTGTGCAACGGTGCATCTCCATGCCCTATGATCGTCCATCTCGTACTCGTCGGTTCCGTCAACATCTCGATGCATCTTCATACATCGCGATCGTTCATCTCGTGGGTCCCGCTATCGCATCCACGCTTTCGCTGCGCCTCCTCATGTGATTACAACTTAATCATAGGCACGTAGGCCCGACAATAAATGAGAAATATAATGGAGGCTCGCAGACCTCAATAATAATAATCACAAGTACACACATCACACAGTCCATGATTATCCGTCCACACATCATACATCACATGTATAAATAATCATCATCATATAGGACTACTAGATAATGATAAAAATAATAATCAACTAAACTTTTTAATTAATTAGTATTTTATGAAATCAGGGACATATAGAGAATTTTTGAATTCATAGGGGTATTTTCATAATTTGGACAAAAGATAAAAACTTGAATTTCTCAAATTCACAAGGGCAAAATTATCTTTTTGCCCAAAAACCCTAAGCCCCTCTCCCTTTTCGCTGCTGCTACTGCCACCGCCACCTTGCCGGCGGTGGTAGGTGCAACGGGGCCGAGGCACCGCCCCTATAGGTGGGCGCCCTCATGGATAGTGCTACCCCCACGGGCGGGCACCCCTGTGGGCGCCGCCCCTTTCGTGGGCCGTTCTACCCGAGGCAGCACCCGCAAGCGGTGCTGTGTTAGAACTCTTGCATATTCTAAACTTGGGGTTGATCTCTTTAGGGGATCGGCCTCCTTGGAACTCTATAGGGGTTCTTCCCTCCAAGTTGCTGCCCAAAGGCTGTAGAGAAGATTCATCTATTGCTTATCAAAAGAGGAGGAATACATGGCTATTTATAGGGTTTATAAACCCTAACTCCTAATAGGGCTCCTACTCAAGACTCCTACTTCTAACCAACTCCTAATAGGACTTCTACTCAAGACTCCTATTCCTTTACAACTCCTAATTCTTCTCTAAGAAACAACCTCCTAACCCTAGGCGGCCTCTTCACCTCTTTAATAGGGGTCGGCTTAGTTAGGTTTTACATAAATGTCCCTCTCAATTAGGACTCTCCTAGCTAGAGTCGTAACAGACCCACCCTCTTCAAATCAGCCTTATCCTCGAGGTTGACGATTCATGAATTTTGATGATTTAATCTTTAAGTCGTCATAGTTCTCCCAAGTGGCATCTTCTTTTGGTAGGTTCACCCACTGTATTAGCACTTTAGTAGTGGGTCATCGTCGTCGAGTCATGATCCATTGATCAATAATGGCACTTGGCTGGGTCTGGAGTTCTCCTTGGATAGTCATATTTGGTGGGTGGCTTTGGGCTGTCTCCAAGCACCTATTTACAACTTCTGTCTGGCCGTCGATTTGTGGGTGATATGCCATACTTCTTTTCAATTTAGTACCCTGCATATGGAATAACTTTGTCCATAATCTGCTCGTGAAGATGCAAGTAGAATTTATTACAAGCACAATGCGTCCCTTATAGTATAATTCTTTTGAGTCCCAATTGTAATAAGCCACGGAGCTTAGTGCTTCCTCCAATTTTTTATGATCTTACTAGTGTCTGAATCTTCTTGCCATTCCATCTTAATATCCTAAGGAAGTCGCTGGTCGGAAGTGAAACGACCGAAAATTCAGCTTGCTCAAGTAGTTGCGAAAGCACATCTGCAACACAATTCTCTTTCCACTTTTTGTAAGTTTTTTTCATAATCAAATCCAAGAAGTTTTGTTACCCATTTTTGCTACTCGGGAGAAGATATCTTCTGCTCCAAGAGATATTTTAGGCTTTTATGGTCGGTCTTGATTTGAAAGTATCGCCTGATCAAGTATGATCTCCACCTCGTTGCTGCGTGCACAATGGCGAGCATCTCCTTATCATATGTTTATATGTTTTGATGGGGGGAGACAATGTTTTGCTAACGTATGTGAGTGGTCGACCATCTTACATGAGAACGTCTCTCATTCTGTCTCCAGATGAATCGGCCTCAATGATGAAGGGTCGGTTGAAATCTGGTAGCGCTAGCACCGACATCGTCGTTATGGCTACCTTAAGTTTGTCGAAGGCAGTGGAGGCTCTATCTGACCATTGGAAGACATCGTTTTCCAATAAGGAAGTAAGTGGTGCACTAATCTTTCCATAGTTTTTCACGAACTTACGGTAGTAGCCTATTAAACCTAGAAAGTCATGTAGCAATTTTATGTTCCTCGGGGTAGACCAATTTTGCATTGCTTCGATTTTGAAGGGGTCCACCATCACACCTTCCTCTAATATGATATGCCCAAGATATTTCACCTTTTGTTGAAGAAAGTAAAAATTCGTAGTGGCTGTTGTGTGTTCGAAAGGTGGTTTTCGGTATGACTTCTTCATACACTCGTATTTGATAATACCCGATCGAAGGTCCAGCTTTGTGAATATTTGTGCTCCATTTCATCTATTAATTCATCTACTACTAGAATAGGGTATTTATCCTTGATGGTTATGCCATTGAGAGCTCGGTAATCAATGCATATTCGCCATGTTCCGTCCTTCTTACATACAAGCAGCACCGGTGAAGAGTAGAGGTTGCAACTTGGCCGAATAACTCATGTTTTGAGCATCTCTTTTAAAATCCTTTCTATTTCATCCTTTTGGAGATGTAGATACTGATATGGCCGAGTATTTGCTGGAGGTTTGCCTGAAAGAATCATTATATAATGATCATGCCGACGGGTAAGAGGTAGGTTGTGCAGTTCATCAAATATATCTGAAAATTCAGCAAGCAAAGGAAGTAGATTTAGATCATCAAATTCTATTGGCTCTCCCTTAGTTTGCTGCTCAAGTTGTACTAAAAAGCCGCTATATGCTTTATGCAAAACCTTCTCCATTTGTTGTGTGCAAATCGTCGTTACGTCACTCTCACGTTTCCCATTCAGTATCACTTGTTTCTCCTTACTGTAAAATTTCGTAATTAATTGCATAAAATTCCAAGAAATATCACCTAATGTCATCAACCATTTAATTCTAACCATGGCCTCATGATCATCAAGAGGGAGAAGGAAGAAATCTGCAATTATCTCTTTGTCCTACAACAATAGTTTCTCTTGTGGGCGCCTACGATCACAATTCAAAATCTGTCTGTCGGTGACCTTAACATCAAACCTGCAGCGATTCTTGATAGGTAATGTATCTGAATAGCAAGGTTACTATTTAGGAAGTTAGCAGTACTGCCCATGTCAATGAGAACAGTGATCGATTGTTGTTTGAGAAGGCCTCTAACTTTCATCGTTTGCGAGTTTGAGTAGCCGGCTAGTGCGTGTATTGTAACGTCAGTCAGTTGTGGCTCTTCTTCCGCATCTTCTTTATGTTCAAGGTTCTCTTCTGAATATTCAATGACCTCTTCTTCTATTGGTTCAATCATAAGAAGTCTCCCTTTCATCGTTTGCGGGTTTGAGTAGCCAACTAGTGTGTGTACTGTATGTTAGGATCGGAGCGGCACTAAGAGGGGGGGGTGAATTAGTGCAGCGGATAAAAACTTCGATTTTAATCAAAATCTTTCGTACGTTAAGAACGAAACTTGAGAAATTTAACTTGAAAGCGTATTCTTGAAGTTGCGCAACAAGAGTAATAAGGAACTAAAGCAGTAAGAAGATTTGCAGTAATGTAAATGACAATAATAAAGAGCAAACCAGAGATTACGCCGATTTTTAGAGTGGTTCGGTCAAATGACCTACTCCACTTGCGAGGCCCCTCTTCGATGAGGCTCCCACCTTCCACTAGCAAGTCTCTTGAAATGGAAGGGTAAACACCCCTCTTACAACCTTTTACAAGCAGCTCAACCTCTTACAAATTTTCAATAAGAATGAAGGAGGAGAACTCTCTAGCAAATTGAAAACAAGACTTGCTAAGACTTTCTAAGACTTTTCTCTCAATCAAAATGCTTCTCAAAAGTTGTAACCTCAGTTGAGATTTGAGGGGTATTTATAGGCCTCAAGAGGATTCAAATTTTGGGTTTCAAAATTTGAATTCTTTTAGGGTTCCCGGTGCTGGAGGTTCCACCGCCCAGCCAGGCGGTGCCACCGCCCAGCACTCGGGTACTGGGCGGTGCAACCGCCCAGCCAAGGAGGTGTCACCGCCCAGCACTCGGGTGCTGGGCGGTTCCACCGCCAAACTAGGCGGTGCCACCGCCTACAGTGATTTCAGCCCAACTACAGTGTTTTCAGCCACTAGTTGGGCTTCAATCTTGGCTCTCTAGTTCGCTGGTTTAGCTTAATTTTTAGCCTAAACCAACTCTGACTTTGGGCCCAGTTGGCCCCTAACCAGGATATAGGATTATCTCTTAATCCTAATCCTAATTACAAGTGGACTACATAACCAAAACACATCCTAAGCAAATTTTCAACCGCGAACGTCGAGTCTTGTTCCGGCGAGCTTTCCGACGAACTTCTTCCGACGGACTCCCTGCATGCTCCCAATCTTTGTGATGACTTTTAACGAGTAGCCGAGCCTTCTCGGTGATCTCCGCGAGCCTCCGACGATTTCTTCGGCGAACTTCCGACACGTTCCCGATTTCTTCTCGGATGGTTCCGGCAGCATCTCCGATGATTCTTCGGTCTCTTAAACGTCCATCGAGCTCGACTCCGGTATCCTTGCTTTATGTTTTCTAGTTATCGTAGTTAATCCTGCACACTTAACTCAATAATATGGATTAGATCAATTAACCCACCAATTGATTATATCATCAAAATCCGAGATTCAACAATCTCCCCCTTTTTGATGATGACAATCAATTGATGACGGAGTTAAACATAACTCCCCCTATCTATATGCCATATTATGAGAAGATAAAAAAAAAACACTTGAATTCCATCCCATTGGATTCAAGCATAACCCGATAAGTTCTAATCGTAGAACTCTATCGTTATCCTCATTAAACAATAGTAAGTACGAAACTTTGATGAAAATCTTTTTCAAGTCGAAAGATAAGAGACAAGAGATAAAGATTTTCAACTTGAATTGCATGATTATACGTTTTAGACATGCATTCAATATGATCAATCAATCTTACGATATTTTCAAGGATTTTGCAAGGCATATAAGATAATCATCGATCGATCACTTTTCTCAAGGATTTTGCAATTCATATTTTGTCATACTATTAAGAATGATATAAGTCATCACTTTTCTCCCCCTTTGTCATCAACAAAAAGGAAAATGAGACTTGAAGCACATATTTTGTCATACAACGATTTTATCATTGAAAATTAAGTATGCAAAAATATTTACGCAGAGTTCATTTTAGAGGAAAATTCAGCATGCATTCATATTATCTAATCTCTTCTTTCTATGAATAATAGAAATTGTAGATGTATAAGAGAGAGATTGGGATAAAAAATTCAAGTAGTAATTTCACGAAGTCAAGATCATAATTCGAATACAAACTCATTCAAATCGTCAAATTCATGAAAATCTCAACATTACTTTTTAATCATCACATAAGGCATTTAAAGAATTTTTGAAACATAGGAGAATGATGAATTTAAGCATACAATGTTTCAATCAAATTCAAGTCATGAATGCCAATACTTTAATATTTGTAAGTATCAATTCATGAATGCCAAGAGATATTATTTGTGATTCCAATTTTGCAAGATCAAGATTATGATTTAGATAAAACTTATTTAAATCAAATCGCTAACTTGAAATTCATAATCAAGTCATCAAAGTCGATTTCGAGATTTCACAACATGTCATATGGAATTTGAAGGAGAATGAGAGATGGAAAGAAGATGAAAAACTTTACGGAAAATCAAATCAAACAAGTTTATTGTTTAGGGACAATTTAACATACCTAATTCCCTTCTAATGAATTCAAATTGGTCTTCATTCAAAGCTTTTGTAAATATATCTGCTAATTGATGCTTTGTGTCAATGAATTCTAGAATAACATCATTGTTAAGGACATGATCGCGTATGAAATGATGCCTAATGTCGATGTGCTTAGTTCTAGAATGCTGAATTGGATTTTTAGTAAGGCATATGGCACTAGTATTATCGCATTTTATGGGAATATTTTCAAGGTGAATTCCATAGTCTTCTAATGTATTTTTCATCCAAATTACTTGTGCACAACATGCACTTGCAGCAATGTATTCGGCTTCCGCCGTAGATAGTGCAACTGAATTTTGTTTCTTGGAAGTCCAAGAAACAAGTGCATGTCCTAAAAATTGGCATGTTCCGGATGTACTTTTTCTATCTATCCTGCATCCGCCAAAATCGGCATTTGCATAAGCTATTAGATCAAATTTTTCAGATTTTGGATACCACAATCCTAAATTTGGAGTTCCTTTAAGATACCTAAATATTCTTTTAACACTCTTAAGATGAGATAATTTAGGATTAGATTGAAACCTAGCGCAAAGTCCTACACTAAACATAATATCCGGTCTAGTCGCAGTGAGGTAGAGTAGACTACCTATCATTCCCCTATATGTTTTTTGATCGAAACTTTCACCATTTTCATCCATATCTAACTTAGTCGTAGTACTCATAGGGGTGTTTATTGCTTTTGAATTATCCATGTTAAATCGTTTTAACAATTCTAATGTATATTTCGATTGGTTAAGAAATATACCATCACTAAGTTGTTTGATTTGTAATCCCAAAAAGAAAGTTAATTCACCCATTAAACTCATTTCAAATTCAAGACTCATACATTTGGCAAATGATTCACATAGTGATTCATCCGAAGAGCCAAACACAATATCGTCAACATAAATTTGCACAATAAGAAAATTATTTTCAAAATGTTTAATAAACAATGTAGTATCAACCTTGCCTTTGGTAAAATTATTTAAAATAAGAAAGGAACTAAGCCTTTCATACCAAGCTCTAGGAGCTTGTTTTAAGCCATAGAGAGCTTTAGTCAATTTGAATACATGATTAGGAAGAAGAGAATTTTCAAATCCGGGAGGTTGTTCGACAAATACTTCTTCGGAAATAAAACCATTCAAGAAAGCACTTTTAACATCCATTTGAAATAGTTTAAAATTATTACTACTAGCATAGGCAAGGAGCATCCTTATGGCTTCTAATCGAGCCACGGGAGCGAAGGTTTCATCGTAATCGATACCTTCTTCTTGGTTGAAACCTTTGGCCACTAATCTAGCCTTGTTTCTAACCACGATACCATTTTCGTCTTGCTTGTTTCTAAAGACCCACTTAGTACCTATGACTAAGTGGTCACATGGTCTAGGAACAAGCTTCCATACCTCATTCCTCTCAAATTGGTTCAATTCTTCTTGCATTGCAATGATCCAAAAATCATCTTTTAAGGCTTCGTCAATGCATTTAGGTTCAATTTGAGAAAGGAAAGCGGCGTTAGCACAGAAATTTTTGAAAGAAGAACGAGTTTGAACCCCTTTTGATGTATCTCCTATAATTTGCTCTTTTGGATGAGCATCTACATACTTCCATTCTTTTGGTAAAGAAATTTCGGAAGAAGATGCATTCAAAAGGCTATTTTGAGGAGAGGGTTCATTTAAATTCAAATTATCAAAACCAAGATCATCATCAAAATCATTTTTCTTTAAATCGGAAATTTCATTAAAAACTACATGAATAGACTCTTCAATTACTAAAGTTCTTTTATTAAAAATCCGAAAAGCTTTAGAAACGGAAGAGTAACCAAGAAAGATGCCTTCATCGGATTTAGCATCAAATTTTCCTAAAGCATCCCTTTCATTTAAAATAAAGCATTTACAACCAAAAACTTTAAAATAGGAGATGTTTGGTTTTTTGTTATTCCATAATTCATAGGGAGTTTTGGATAAGGATGGTCTTATTAGGACTCTATTCATGATGTAGCAAGCCGTATTTACGGCTTCGGCCCAAAAGTACTTAGGTAAACTATGTTCATTCAACATAGTTCTTGCCATTTCTTGTAGGTTTCTATTTTTCCTTTCAACTACTCCATTTTGTTGAGGATTTCTTGGAGTTGAGAAGTTGTGATTGTACCCATTACTTTCGCAAAAATTTTGAAAGTCACGGTTTTGGAATTCACCACCGTGATCACTCCGAATTGATGAAATCATGAAGCCTTTTTCGTTTTGAGTGAGTTTACAAAATTTAGAGAAACACTTGAAGCAATCACTTTTGTGAGCTAAGAAATAGGTCCATGTGTATCTAGAGTAGTCATCCACAATCACAAAAGCATATTTGCTTCCACCTAGACTTGTTGTATCAATTGGTCCAAATAGGTCCAAATGGATCAATTGTAATGGTCTAGTAGTGCTAATTTGATTTTTTGGTTTGAAGCTTGTTTTTATTTGTTTGCCTAGTTGACATGCATCGCATACTTTGTCCTTAATAAACTTTATATTTGGAATTCCTCGTACTAATTCTTGAGATGAGATCTTAGATATTGTTTTCATGCTTGCATGGCCTAATCTCCTATGCCAAAGCCAAGCATCATCATTTATGACGGAGAAGCACATTTCATTACTTAGTTCATCAAGATTGATGGTATAGACATTATTTTGTTTTAAAGCAATCATAGTCATGTTATGATTTGGTTTTTCAATAATGCACATATTTGATTCAAATCTAACGATGTAACCTTTATCGCATAGTTGACTAATACTCAAGAGATTATGTTTCAATCCATCAACTAGTAAGACATCATCAATGGAAAAATTAAATTTGTTACCAATAGTTCCCTTGCTAATGATTTTGCCCTTGTTGTTGTCTCCGAAGGTAACGTACCCTTCTTCTTTGCTAGTGAGCATAGAGAAATGAGATGGATCTCCAGTCATATGTCTTGAGCATCCACTATCGAGATACCATCTCTTGCTCCTAGCTTGTGGGTTTGTCTACAAAAGAGGATGATTTTTAGGTACCCATTTGATTTTGGGTGCCTCAAAAATTGACCCACTAACTTTGTTATTTATGATTGAATTCTTTATAGTTCCTTTAGGAACCCATATTAATTTTTGTGAACTAATTTTCCTAAATGGGCATTTGTAGGCAATATGTCCGGATTTGCAACAAAAGTTGCATTTCATATAAGAGGAAACATGTAATGTAGGTCCTTTTATGAAAGTGGTAGGATTTTGATGTAATCCTTTTACAAATCCAATTCCATTTCTATTTGCGATGTGACCCTTGTGTGCAAGGATCATATCTAATCCTTTGCTACCAACCTTAAACTTGTTTAAGGTTTCCTTAAGAAGCAAATTTTCATTTTTTATTGCTTCTAAGTGCTCACACTTAGAGCATGGAGGAGTTTGAAGACTATCAAACTTATCTTGTAGCAAAGCATGCTCTTTCTTTAAGATACTTAACTTCTTGCTAACAGTTCTACATTCATCAAATAATTCATGAAAAGCGATAGACAGTTCTTCAAAAGATAAATCTTCATTAAATAAATCACATACCTCTTCTCCTAATGCCATTAGCGCGTAATGAGCAACTTGCTCGGTGTTGGACTCCTCTTCTTCGGATGCACTTGAATCATCCCACGTTGCCTTGAACGCCTTCTTCTTTGATGTCCTCTTTTTGGCTTGAGGACAATCGTTCTTGTAGTGTCCCGGTTTTTTGCATTCATAGCAAATCACTTGGTCTTTCTTTTGTTCAAATTTATTTTTTGTATTATTTTTAAATCTGTTCTTTCTTAAATATTTTTTAAACTTTTGAGTCAAAAGTGCAATGTCATTGTCACTGTCCTCATCACTTGATGTTCCTTTCAAGTGGTCTTCTTGTGATTTGAGTGCCATATCCTTCCTGTTCTTTGGAAGGGGGTTCTCGAGCTCGTCATGAGCTTGACATGTCATTTCGTAGGTCATTAGAGACCCAATGAGTTCTTCAAGAGGGAATGCTTTAAGGTCTTTGGCCTCTTGAATGGCCGTAACTTTTGGATCCCAACTTTTAGGGAGGGATCTTAAGATTTTAGTTACTAGTTCAAGGTTAGTAAAATCTTTACCAAGAGCTTTGAGTCCATTGATGACATCCGTAAACCGGGTGTACATGTCTCCGATGGACTCACTTGGTTTCATTCGGAAAAGTTCGTAAGAGTGCACAAGGATGTTGATTTTGGACTCTTTCACTCGGCTAGTGCCTTCATGAGTGACCTCAAGAGTTCTCCAAATATCAAAAGCCGAATCACACATTGAAACACGATTAAATTCGTTTTTGTCTAGTGCACAAAACAAGGCATTCATAGCCTTTGCATTTAAAGCAAAAACCTTCTTCTCCGATTCATTCCATTCGCTCATCGGAAGAGAAGATTTTTGAAATCCATTCTCGACAATAGACCAAAGCTCAAAGTCCATAGAAATGAGGAAGATTCTCATGCGAGTCTTCCAATATGTGTAATCCGACCCATTAAACAAAGGTGGTCGTGCAATAGAATGGCCCTCTTGCATGCCGGAGTAAGCCATCTCTCTTGGGTATTAAACCAAATATGAGAGATAACCTTGCTCTGATACCACTTGTTAGGATCGGAGCGGCACTAAGAGGGGGGGGTGAATTAGTGCAGCGGATAAAAACTTCGATTTTAATCAAAATCTTTCGTACGTTAAGAACGAAACTTGAGAAATTTAACTTGAAAGCGTATTCTTGAAGTTGCGCAACAAGAGTAATAAGGAACTAAAGCAGTAAGAAGATTTGCAGTAATGTAAATGACAATAATAAAGAGCAAACCAGAGATTACGCCGATTTTTAGAGTGGTTCGGTCAAATGACCTACTCCACTTGCGAGGCCCCTCTTCGATGAGGCTCCCACCTTCCACTAGCAAGTCTCTTGAAATGGAAGGGTAAACACCCCTCTTACAACCTTTTACAAGCAGCTCAACCTCTTACAAATTTTCAATAAGAATGAAGGAGGAGAACTCTCTAGCAAATTGAAAACAAGACTTGCTAAGACTTTCTAAGACTTTTCTCTCAATCAAAATGCTTCTCAAAAGTTGTAACCTCAGTTGAGATTTGAGGGGTATTTATAGGCCTCAAGAGGATTCAAATTTTGGGTTTCAAAATTTGAATTCTTTTAGGGTTCCCGGTGCTGGAGGTTCCACCGCCCAGCCAGGCGGTGCCACCGCCCAGCACTCGGGTACTGGGCGGTGCAACCGCCCAGCCAAGGAGGTGTCACCGCCCAGCACTCGGGTGCTGGGCGGTTCCACCGCCAAACTAGGCGGTGCCACCGCCTACAGTGATTTCAGCCCAACTACAGTGTTTTCAGCCACTAGTTGGGCTTCAATCTTGGCTCTCTAGTTCGCTGGTTTAGCTTAATTTTTAGCCTAAACCAACTCTGACTTTGGGCCCAGTTGGCCCCTAACCAGGATATAGGATTATCTCTTAATCCTAATCCTAATTACAAGTGGACTACATAACCAAAACACATCCTAAGCAAATTTTCAACCGCGAACGTCGAGTCTTGTTCCGGCGAGCTTTCCGACGAACTTCTTCCGACGGACTCCCTGCATGCTCCCAATCTTTGTGATGACTTTTAACGAGTAGCCGAGCCTTCTCGGTGATCTCCGCGAGCCTCCGACGATTTCTTCGGCGAACTTCCGACACGTTCCCGATTTCTTCTCGGATGGTTCCGGCAGCATCTCCGATGATTCTTCGGTCTCTTAAACGTCCATCGAGCTCGACTCCGGTATCCTTGCTTTATGTTTTCTAGTTATCGTAGTTAATCCTGCACACTTAACTCAATAATATGGATTAGATCAATTAACCCACCAATTGATTATATCATCAAAATCCGAGATTCAACACTGTAACGTCGGTCGGTTGTGGCTCTTCTTCCACATCTTCTTCATTATGTTGAATGCTCTCTTTTCAATGCTTAATGACCTCTTCTTATACTGGTTCAATCAAAAGAAGTCTCCCTTTTCTATAGCAATGCTTGTAACTCCACAGCTCGTCGCAATGCCAACATAACCGCTTCGCAGATTGCTCCCGAAGCTCTTCTCTTGTCAACGTCTTTAGTGCAGGGACTCGATCAATAATAGAGGGGGCTGAGGGCTTTATTATTTCTAGTTGTGGAGCAACTCTAGTCCTCCAAGCTTCATGATTCAATCGCTCCTCTTGATGTCGTGCGAAAGAGATGGCTGCCATAAGCGTGTACGATTGTCGCGCTTTAACTTCTCCCTGGATCTCTAGCTTCAAGCCCTCAATGAAGGTCCTCAATAGCTGTTTTTGAGACCAATCACGAGTTTAATTAGATAACCTTTCAAACCTGGTTTGGTACTCCTGAATGGTGGAGGTTTGTCGGATCTTTGCTAATTGTCCGTCAATATTCTCGTAATCGGTTAGTCTAAAGCGGATCAGCAATCCTTATTTGAATTGTCACCATAAAAGGACTCCATAAGTGTGTTCAAACCAGTCAAACCACTGTATGGCATCCCCTTCAAGATATATAACTGTAATTTTCACCATAGATGTGTCTGCGGTTTTGTGGTACCAAAAATATCGCTCCGCACATGAAATCCAACCAATCGGGTCTCATTCTTCCTATCTAGGGAAGTCCACCCTCATGCGTGGATAGTTGGGATTGATTATAGAACCTCCCCTCATTTAGAAGTCATCTCTTCGGGCTTGGTGCGATTGGGCAGAGCTCTCTCCTTGATGTGATTTCTTCAGGCTTAGTGGTCGGCCCAATCTTAGTTCAGTAAAGAGTGTCCGAATCATATCCTTCATTCATGCCTCAAAGGCTTCAAATTTAGCATTGATTACCTCCTTAGATGCTATAGTATATGCCACCAAATCTGTGATGTTAAGATCTCTCTTTTGTTGTTGGGTTAAAGGCATGTATTGGTTGAGAGAGGTGATGGTCGAAAGGGTTGGTGGATTGGTGGATGTAGGCTACGGTTTAGGCTTGTTTTGTGGCTATTTTGAGTACAGTTTGACGGTGTGGTTTGGTAGAGTTTTAGGGCTATGGATGAAAGTTTTGGATCTGTGATAGATGGTAGCAAAGGTTTGATAGAAATCAGTGGAAGTTGCAGCATGTGTTATCTTGTAAGAGTAGAATTGTCATCGAAGAAACAACGGTTTCTCGACGTAATTTCCACCAAAAACTTGAGAGAATTGAGGAGCGAATTGATAGCAAAATCACAAATTATATAACAGCAAGGATATCTAATTTAATCAAGAAAATTTTGGCAGTATAACCGCAAGGAAATTGGTGCAAATTGCAACTGCAGAATTCTCGTCGAAAAATTTCAGCAACTTACGACAAAAATTTACAGCAACACAAAATTGTTTTTAGAGATGAATTCCTTAATAGATAAATTTTAGATGGAAGCCAAGATTATCTATGAAGTGTATAAGAAATTTCATTAAAAAAAGATTACAAATAGATGGGTTAAGGCAACAATATGCAGCTGAAATTTTCTGCAGGATAGATTTTTAAGTATAGCAGATTGGATGTAAAAGATCAGTGATTTATATTGAAAATTTTTTGATGAAACCAAAGGAAAATCCACTGTTAGGAAGTTTCAAAACTATCATAAAAATTTCTTTGAGATTTGGATAGAAACAACATAGTATCAAGATCAAACAAACAGTGCTATGCGGTTGAAATTTTACAGTGCAGATTTTCAAGTATAGCAGATTAGACGTAAAATATCAATGGTTTATATTCAGAATTTTTTGACAAAACCAAAGTAAATCTTCTGTTAGGAAATGTCAAAGATGTTATAAAATTTTCATATAGATTTGGATAGAAAAAACATAGTACCAAGATCAAACAGACGGTGCTATACGGTTGGAATTCTGCAATGTATCTTTCGTCGTAGAGATGAAAACTTTATGACGAAAAGTTTATGCAGCAATATAGGAATAATTTTTTTGAGATTTTTAAATAAGGATAACTAAATTGCAACAGCAGTAAGCTAGAAAACCAGAACCTATTGCAATTCACGGGGAGATCAAAGGATGATCCGTGGTGGTGGAGATGACGACAGAATTTGACGATGATCTTTTATGCAATTGTGGGAATTGCTTTGGGCGGTTGTGGAGAGTTGATGGATGGCAATGGAAGGGCAGCGAGACACGAAGAACACTGCTCTAATACCAGGTGATAGAACCCTTGTAGATTCTAAACTTGAGGTTGATCTCTTTAGGGGATCGGCCTCCTTGGAACTCTATAGGGGTTCCTTCCTCCAAGTTGCTACTCAAAGGCTGTAGAGAAGATTCATCTATATATCTGTTGAGATCAAACAACCTCCTAACCCTCTCAATTAGGACTCTCCTAGTTGATTAGATCAAACAATTACCTCAACAATTATCTATCTGTTGAGATAATTGTTTGATCTAATCAACTAGGAGACTCCTAATTGAGAGGGACATTCATGTAAAATCTACCTAAGCTGACCCCTATTAAAGAGGTGAAGAGGCCGACTAGGGTTAGGAGGTTGTTTCTTAGAGATGAATTAGGAGTTGTAAAGGAATAGGAGTCTTGAGTAGAAGTCCTATTAGGAGTTGGTTAGAAGTAGGAGTCTTGAGTAGGAGTCCTATTAGGAGTTAGGGTTTAGAAACCCTATAAATAGCCATTGATTCCTCCTCTTTTGATAATCAATAGATGAATCTTTTCTGCAGCCTTTGAGCAGCAACTTGGAGGGAGGAACCCCTATAGAGTTCCAAGGAGGCCGATCCCCTAAAGAGATCAACCCCAAGTTTAGAATCTGCAAGGGTTCTAACACCTGGTATCAGAGCAGCGTTCTTGGCATCTCGCTGACCTTCTACAGCCATCCATCAACCCTCCACAACCGCCCAAAGTAATTCCCACAGTTGTTTAAAAGATCATCGCCAAATTCCACCGTCATCTCCACCACCATGGATCATCCTTTGATCTCCCCGTGAATTGCAATAGGTTCTAGTTTTCTACCTTACTGCTATTGCAATTTAGTTATCCTTATTTGAAAATCCCAAAAAAAATTATTCTTATATTGCTGCATAAACTTTTCGTCATAAAGTTTTCATCTCTTTGACGAAAGATACATTACAGAATTCCAACCGTATAGCACCGTCTGTATGATCTTGCTACTATGTTTTTCAATCCAAATCTCTACGAAAATTTTATGACATCTTTGTCACTTCCTAACAGCAGATTTTCCTTTGGTTTTGTCAAAAAATCCTCAATATAAACCATTGATATTTTACATCTAATATGCTATACTTGAAAATATGCACTGTAAAATTTCAGCCGCATAGCACTGTTTGTTTGATCTTGATACTATGTTGTTTCTATTCAAATATCTATGAAATTTTTATAATAGCTTTGACACTTCCTAATAGTGGATTTTCCTTTAGTTTCATCAAAAAATCTGTGCTTTAGAAAATTTCAGCCGCATATTGTTGCCTTAACCCATCTATGTGCAATCTTTTCTGAATGAAATTTATTATATACTTCATAGATCATCTTGGCTTCCATCTAAGATTGATCTATTGAGGAATTTATCTCTAAAAATGATTTTGTGTTGCTACAAATTTTCATCGTAGGCCACTGAAATTTTTCGATAAGAATTCTACAATCGCATCTTGCACCAATTTCCTTGCTGTTATACTGCCAAAATTTTCTTGATTAAATTAGACATCCTTACTGTCATATAAATTGTGATTTTCCTATCAATTCTCTCCTCAATTCTCTCAAGTTTTTTGTGGAAATTATATCGAGAAACTATTGTTTCGTCGACAACAATTCTACTCTTACAAGACAGCACATACTTGCTGCAACTTTCACTTATTTCTATCAAACCTTTGCTACCATCTACCACAGATCCAAAACTTTCATCCACAGTCCTAAAACTTCACTAAACCACACCCTCAAACTGCACCCAAAACAACCACAAAACAAGCCTAAATCGTAGCCTACATCCAACAACCCTTTCGACCATCACCTCTCTCAACCAATACATGCCTTTAACCCGACAACAAAAGAGAGATCTTAACATCACATATTTGGTGGCATATACTATGGCATCTGAGGAGGTAATCAATGCTAAATTCGAAGCCTTCGAGGGGCGAATGGAGGATAAGATTCAGACGCTCTTTTCCAAACTCAGATTGGGTCGACCACTAAGCCCGAAGAAATCACATCAAGGAGAGAGCATTGCCCAATCGCACCAAACCTGAAGATATGACTTCCAAGAGAGGGGAAGCTCTATGACCAACCCCAACTATCCATGCATGAGAGTGGACTTCCCTAGATGGGAAGAAGGAGACCCGATTGGTTGGATCTCGCGCGCGGAGCGATATTTTCGGTACCACAAAACCGTAGATGCATCTATGGTCAAAATTATAGCTATACATCTTGAAGGGGATGCTATACAATGGTTTGACTGGTTTGAACATACTTATAGAGCCCTTTCATGGCGACAATTCAAAGAAGGACTGCTGATCCGCTTCAAACCGACCGATTACGAGAATATTGACGGACAACTAGCAAAGATCCGACAAACCTCTACCATTCAGGAGTACCAAACTTGGTTTGAAAGGTTATCTAATCAAACTCGTGATTGGTCTCAAAAATAGCTATTGAAGACATTCATTGAGGGCTTGAAGCCGGAGATTCGAGGAGAAGTTAAAGCGCGACAACTATATACTCTCATGGCAGCTATCTCTTTCGCATGACATCAAGAGGAGCGATTGAACCATGAAGCTCAGAGGACTAGGGTCACTCCGCAACCAGTAATATTGAAGCCATCAGCCCCCCCTACTATCGACCAAGTCCCTACACCAAAGTGGTTAACAAGAGAAGAGCTTCGGGAGCGATATGCAAAGGGGTTATGTTGGCATTGTGACGAGCCGTGGAGCCGTGAGCATCGCTATAGTAAAAGGAGACTTCTTATGATTGAACCAATAGAAGAAGAGGTCATTGAACATCTAGAAGAGAGCCTTGAACATGAAGAAGAAGATGCAGAAGAAGAGCCACAACCGACCGAAGTTACGGTACATACACTAGCCGGCTTCTCAAACTCACAAACGATAAAAGTTGGAGGCCTTCTCAAACAACAACCGATCACTGTTCTCATCGACACGGGCAGTACTAATAACTTTCTAAATAGTAACGTTATTATCCATATAGCCTTACCTATCGAGAATTGCAATAGATTTGACATTAAGGTCGTTGATGGATGGATTTTGAAGTATGATCGTAGGCGCCCACAAGTGAAACTATTGTTGATCATGAGGCCTTACCAAGAGATAATTGTATATTTCTTCCTTCTCCCTCTTGATGATCATGAGGCCATGCTCATAATTAAATAGTTGACGATATTAGGTGATATTTTTTAAAATTTTATGCAACTAATTATGAAATTTTTTAGAAAGGAGAAACAAGTGATACTGAACAGGAAACGTGGGGGCGACGTAACGACGATTTGCGTACAACAAATGGAGAAGGTTTTGCGTAAAGCATGTAGCAGATTTTTGGTACAACTTGAGCAGCAAACTAAGGGAGAGCCAATAAAATTTGAAGATCCAAACCTACTTCCTTTGCCTACTGAATTTTCAGATATATTTGACGAACTGCACAACCTACCTCTTACCCGTCGGTATGATCATTATATAATGATTCTTTTAGGCAAACCTCTAGCAAATACTCGGCCATATCAATATCTACATCTCTAGAAGGATGAAATAGAAATGATTGTAAAAGAGATGCTTGAAACAGGAGTTATTCGGCCAAGTTGCAACCTCTACTCTTCATCGGTGCTACTTGTACGCAAGAAGGACAGAACATGGTGAATATGCGTTGATTACCGAGCTCTCAATGGCATAACTATCAAGGAAAAATACCTTATTCCAATAGCAGATGAATTGCTAGATGAAAGGGAGCACAAATCTTCACAAAGCTAGACCTTTGATCTGGGTATCATCAAATATGAGTGTGTGAAGAAGACATACCAAAAACCATCTTTTGAACACATAACAACCATTACAAATTTTTGCTTTCTTCAACAGAAGGTGGAATATCTTGGGCATATCATATCAAAGGAAGGTGTGGCAGTGGACCCCTTCAAAATTGGAGCAATGCAAAACTAGCCAACCCCGAGAAACATAAAATTGCTACATGGCTTTCTGGGTTTAACAGGCTACTACTGCAAGTTCGTGAAAAACTATCAAAAGATCAGTGCTCCACTTACTTACTTACTAGAAAAGATGTCTTCCAATGGTTGGACAGAGCCTCCGCTGCCTTCGACAAACTTAAGGCAGCCATAACGATGACGTCGGTGCTAGCGCTACCAGATTTCGACCGACCCTTCATCATTGAGGCCGATGCATCTGGAGACAGAATGGGAGACATTCTTATGCAAGATGGTTGACCACTCATATACATTATCAAGACATTATCTCCCCCCTATCAAAACATGTTAACATATGATAAGGAGATGCTCACCATTGTGCACGCAGCAACGAGGTGGAGATCATACTTGATTGGTCGACGATTTCAAATTAAAACCGACCATAAAAGCCTCAAGTACTTTTTGGAGCAAAAGATATCATCCCCTAAGCAGCAAAAATGGGTAACAAAACTTCATGAATTTGATTATGAAATAACTTACAAAAAGGGGAAAGAGAATGTTCTTGCAGATGCGCTTTCGTAGCTACCCGAGCAAGCTAAAGTTTCAGCCGTTTCACTTCCGACCAGCGACTTCCTTGAGGATATTAAGATGGAATGGTAGAACGATTCAGAGACTAGTAAGATTATAAAAAAATTGGAGGAAGCACCAAGCTCCGTGGCTCATTACAATTGGGACTCAAAAGAATTACACTATAAGGGATGCATTGTGCTTATGATAAATTCTACTTGCATCTTCACAAGCAGATTTTGGACAAAGTTATTCCATATGCAAGGTACTAAATTGAAAAGGAGTATGGCATATTACCCACAAATCGACGGCCAGACAGAAGTTGTAATACGTGCTTGGAGACAGCCCAAAGCCACCCACCAAATATGACTATCCAAGGAGAACTCCAGACCCAACTAAGTGCCATTATTGGTAAACGGATCGTGACTCGATGACGACGACCCACTACTAAAGTGCTAATACAGTGGGTGAACCTACCAACAGAAGATGCCACTTGGGAGAACTATGACGACTTGAAGATCAAATTCCCAAAGTTCATGAATCATTAGCCTCGAGGACAAGGCTGATTTGATGAGGGCGGGTCTGTTAGGACTATAGCTAGGAGAGTCCTAATTGAGAGGGACATTCATGTAAAACTTACCTAAGCCGACCCCTATTAAAGAGGTGAAGAGGCCGGCTAGGGTTAGGAGGTTGTTTCTTAGAGAAAAATTAGGAGTTGTAAAGGAATAGGAGTCTTGAGTAGAAGTCCTATTAGGAGTTGGTTAGAAGTAGGAGTCTTGAATATGAGTCCTATTAGGAGTTAGAGTTTAGAAACCCTATAAATAGCCATGTATTCCTCCTCTTTTGATAAGCAATAGATGAATCTTTTCTACAGCCTTTGAGCAGCAACTTGGAGGGAGGAACCCGTATAGAGTTCGAAGGAGGCTGATCCCCTAAAGAGATGAACCCCAAGATTAGAATCTACAAGGGTTCTAACAATAAGTGTACAAGATTAACTACGATAGCGGAAAGGCATAAAGCAGATGTTGGGCTAGAGTGAAAGATCGAACGACACATCGAAGATTCGGACAATGTAACGAATGTTTGTCGGAAGCTCGCTGAGAGTTTGTCGGAAGCTCATTGAGAGTTCATTGGGAGTTCACTTAGAGTTCATTGGGAGTTTGCTGGAAGTTCACCAAGAGAATAATTGACATACTAGACAGAAATTGCTTAGTTCAATTTCTTAATTTTCATAGTTAGACTATAAGTTGAGTTAGAATTGGGAGGGAATCTTACTTACTCAGTTTGGGGCCAAATGGGCTCTTAATAGGGCTGCATTGGGCCAGTTGATTAGCCCTTTCAGTACTTGAAGTCACGGGTGGAGGTGGAATTGCCTGGGACTCAGTCTCCTAGGTGGATTGGGTGATGGTACTACCTTATCAGGCGGTGGTACTGTTGAATCTCATATTTTGATGATGAAACCACTTGATATGTGTCTGTAATTTAAACTGCATTTTGAGTGATGCAGGTCTACTCGATCAGGATTAGACAGTTAATGCAGGAGGAATTGACGTTGCATCGGAGGAGATCACGTCAGGATATTGGATGGCATAAGGCATCGGACGTTGGGCATCGGGCCAATGAGAGCGGAATTGTGCCAAGGATATCGGGGTTGCGGAGGTCAACCACCGATTGGGCAACAAGCCGCAAGAGAGGATGATGCACTGAAGAATCGGACGAAGCGCCAACCAATGAAGAATCGGAGTAGAGTTCTGGCTTGCATGTGCAGGATTAACTACGATAATGATGAAGACATAAAGTGAAACAAAGTGCGGAGTCAAGCACAAAGGATTCGTTGGGAGTTCAAGAGTTCGACGGAAGTCCGAAGGTTCGTCGGGAACGCTGCCGGAACTAGCCGAGAATGAGTAGGGAGCTTGCCGAAGGGTTTTTCGGAAGCTCGCCGAAAGGTTCGTGGGAAGTTCGCAGAGTTCGCCGAGAGAGATCGGAGCTTGCCGAAGAAGCTCATTGGAACTCGCCAAGATCAAATCGTGAAGTTTAAGAGCTTGCCGGGAGTCCGCATAATGGTTTTCGAGAGTTTATCGGAAGACCGCCGAAAGTTCGTCGGAAGCTCGCCGGAAGAAGCCTTGACTTTTGGACTTTGTAATAGCTTATAAAATGTCTTTAAATTTGTAGTTAGCATGTTAATTAGGGTTAGGATTAGGTATTAATCCTATAACCCAAGTAGGGGCCAATTGGGCCCGTGTTCGGACTAGTTTGGGCCAAGATTGAAGCCCAACTAGTGGGCTGAAAACACTGTAGACGGGCTGAAAACATTGTAGACGGGCTGAAAACACTGTAGGCGGTGGCACCGCCTGGGCTGGGCGGTGGCACCGCCCAGTGCCCGAGAGCTAGGCGGTGGCACTGCCTGGGCTGGGCGGTGGCACCGCTAGCATCGGGAACTCCAAGAGAATTCAAATTTTGGAGCCCAAATTTGAATCCTCTTGAAGCCTATAAATACCCATCAAATCTTAGCTAAGAGCACAACCTTTTGAGAAGCTAGAAGTTGAGAAAAGCTTTAGGAAAAGTCTTGTTTTCAATAGCTTGAGTGTTCACCTCCTTTCTTTTGATTGAAATCTTTGTAAAAGGGTGAACCACTTGTAAGAGGTTGTAAGAGGGGTGTAAGAAGGAGGTTGATCTTCGCCTAGTAAAGGAAGATCATTAGTGGATGCCGGTGGCCTCGACGGAAGAGCAATCGGAGGAGTGGATGTAGGTCACGATTGACCGAACCACTATAAACTACCGTCTTCTCTGGTTTGCATTTATCTTATTGTCATTTATATTACTGTAAACCATCTTCACTTTGATGCTCTACTTCTTTGTCTCCTTCTTACATATGCCTTCAAGTTAAAAACGCAATCGAAACAGTTTCAAACGAAACGTGGCTTTTATCGTACGAAGTTTCCGTAAGTGTTTAAATCGTAGAAAGTTTATCATACTTTACCGTTGCACTAATTCACCCCCCCCTCTTAGTGCCACTCCGGTCCTAACAGGTACCACTAGAGCTTGGTCTCCGAGCTCTTTTAGGTGATCGTACCTTCCAAACTGAGTAGTGGTACCACCCAATGTCTATCTACAAGCAATGATACCATCCAATAATGGTGGTGGTACCGCTAGTACCCCAGAAATCTGAGATAATACCCCACCAATTTTGGAGGGAGCTTTCCAAGATAATATCCCGTAAATATTGTGATCGCCTAATAACACTTTTTTGCTCCAATTTTAAAGCCATTGGGGCATATAAATTCCTCACCCTTTTCTACATGAAAAGGCATGAAAATATGAACAATATCTTGAAGTCTTGGGATTTTAAGTGTTTTAAAAGTGCTAAGAGTCCTCCTCCTCCCTTTCTAAGCCTTGTGATCATTCAAGAGAGGTGGGAGGCTTGTAAGGGTTGTCTCCTAAACCCGTGAAAAGGAGAAAGTACTGGAGTGAGTTAGAGAAGAAGACTTTCACTTTAAATACCAAGGCTATGAAAGCCTTGTTTTACGCATTAGAAAAAAATGAGTTCAATCGAGTGTCTATTTGTGAAACGGCTTTCGATATTTGGCATATACTCGAAAGCACTCACGAAGGCACTAGTAGAGTAAAGGAGTCCAAGATAAATCTTTTAGTTCATACTTATGAATTATTTCAGATAAAGCCAAGCGAAACTATTGTTGACATGTACACTCGTTTTACGGATATCGTCAATAGTTTAAAAGCTCTTGGCAAATGTTTTTTTAACTTTGAACCTATTAATAAAATATTGAGATTGTTGAATCTTGTATTTTGATGATGAAACAACTTGATATGTGTTTATAATTTAAACTGCATTTTAAGTGATGCAGGTCTACTCGATCAGGATTAGACAGTTAACATAGGAGGAATTGACGTTGCACCGGAGGAGATCACGTCAGGTTATTGGACGGTAGAAGGCTTCGGACGTCGGGCATCGGGCCAAGGAGAGCGGAATTACGCCAAGGATATCGAGGTTGCGGAGGTCAACCGTCGATTGGGCAACAAGCCGCAAGAGAGGACGATGCGCTGAAGAATCGGATGAAGCGCCAACCAATGACATGCCGGGCAACAGAATGTCAATTCACGTTGTAATAATTGTCTAGATCGGAGTAGAGTTTTTACTTGTATGTGCAGGATTAACTACGATAACGATGAAGACATAAAGCGAAACAAAGTGTCGGAGTCAAGCGCGAAGGATTTGTTGCGAGTTCGAGAGTTCGACGGAAGTCCGAAGGTTCGTCGGGAATACTGCCGGAACTAGCCGAGAATGACTAGGGAGCTTGCCAAAGGGTTTTTCGGAAGCTCGCCGGAAGGTTCGTTGGAAGTTCGCGGAGCTCGCCGAGAAAGATCGGAGCTTGTCGAAGAAGCTCATCGGAACTCACCAAGATCAAATCGTGAAGTCTAGGAGCTTGTCGGGAGTCCGCAGAATGGTTTCCGAGAGTTTCTCGGAAGACCGTCGGAAGTTCGTCGGAAGCTCGCCAGAAGAAGTCTTGACTTACGGACTTTGTAATAGCTTAGAAAATATCTTTAAATTTGTAGTTAGCATGCTAATTAGGGTTAGGATTAGGTGTTAATCCTATAACCCAAGTAGGGGCCAATTGGGCCCAAGTTCGGACTGGTTTGGGCCAAGTTTGGAGCCCAACTAGTGAGCTGAATTGGCCTAGGCGGTGGCACCGCCTAGACTGGGTGGTGCCACCGCCCAACACCCGATGAATTTATTTTACCAATCTTGTGAATCTCATGAAAATAAACATGATGAATATTTTGAAAATAAATGAGTGTATCATGCACTTAGTCTTAATGATTTCTCTTGAACATACTTTTTGAAATCATACTTGATAATGAATATAAATATATTAAAAGGATGTTATCATGGAATCATGCTTGATAATTTATTTTACGAAATTTACCTTTCTATCTTGAATGTTGACATTTTTTTTAAAGCAAAGGCATGCTCATAAGAAGCAAATCACATGAATAAAAATTTATAAAAATGAAATGTAATCCTCTATCTTATTGATTTTTCAATAAATCTATGCTTGTCATATATGAATTTATTGAATGTAATTTTGAGGATAGATTTGACAAATGCTTGATTCGTATTTACGACATAAGATACATTTTAAATATGAATCATGCTTCACTTATGTTAAATGCTTCAATCATTTTCTATCTCTAGAGTTCTCGATTTTGATGAAATACAAGTGATAAATTCATTTATGATATCTTGTAAATCACTTGAATTATAAATAAGTTTTTTTTTAGATGTGTTAAAAGAATCACTTAAAAATAAAATGCTTTTCCCATCTTATCGAGATTAATGATTTCATGATATTGTATGAATCTCGAAATTGAGTTTGATGAAATAGTAATAACGTTATTCATGTTATGAATCTCAAAAATGATGATTTGATTATGATTTTTTTTTGAATTAACTTGAATGAAATTTTGTTTTAACGGAATCATGAACTTTCCCTTGACTTCTTGACTTAAGAATTTTGAAGAAACATGATGATTACTTGATATTTGATTCTTAAAATTTCTTATAAAATGTGATCTTGATAAGAATGTTTCAATTTGCTCTTTGTGCTATATCTTTTCAAATGAATCATGAGCCTTGATATCATAATATAGAAATAACAAGATTTCTTTGCCTTGTATGTCTTGTGTGATGATTGTACATCAATTTGTTTTATTATGAATTATATGAATCTTGATCGTGCACTTGTTAAGAAGAATTTTAATGAACCATGAATCATATCTTTGGTATTCACGAATTGATCCTTATTGATATCTTTCATGAATTCTTTGCATATTTGGCTTGTTGAATAGTTGAAATTTTTAGCCATTGAGTTCTCCCTTCTTTTCGATGATAATAAAGGGGGAGTCAGTTTACTAGCCTGCATATTTCAAAAGAAGAAAAATTTGCTAGCTCGATCATTTCATTGAAAGAACTTGCTATCAGAAACACTACCAATGAATTACAAATCTTGCAATATAAAGAGAAGCAAAGAATTGCTATTTCAAAAGAAGCAAAAAAATGCAAAACCTATAAAACTTGCAATATAATTGCTCTTGCCATGCTTTGTATCAAAAATTGGTTGATATCCTTAAAAGCATCGCATTAAAGTTTTTAGTGTATCGCAATGTATCACATGTATCACAAATTGAAAATTTTGAGACTATTATCATATCATGTTTAACTATTGATATCTTTCATTGATATGATAAATTATCATCTCATGATATATCGCATAATTATATCATGCTTTGCGATTGTATCATGTGATCTTTGCTGAATTTTCACATTGATATCCTTTATGACATGATTTCTTTGCATTATTGTCTTGTATGTTTCATGTGATAATATGAATACATGAAACACTTATGATATGATTTTTATACAATTCCGTGTATTCATAAAATATTTATCTCATCACCCAAAAACTCTTTTTGATATTCCTTATGAGATAAAATGAAATAATGCATGAAATACAAATGAGAAGTCAATGATCATGCATGATAGGATGTAATGAATTTTGACATTTAGATACCATCATTTGAATAGCTATGATTATGTTGCCAAAATGATATATCATGAATGCTTGAATATCATGTTTAATATGCTTATAATGATGATTTGGTATCGTGCATTAAAAAAAAATAAAATAAAATGTAATGTTAATGAATTTGTGCATTAAAACTATAATGATGCACAAAGAAGAATGATTACTTATCTTTGTCATGATTTAGAAATTGATGTAAAGGATTTTTCCCTTCTTTTTGACAATGACAAAGGGGGAGATAGATTGCTAGCACAATTCAAGAAAAAAGCAAAAATTACACTTCTCAAAAGAGAAGAAATTGCTATCTTAAACATCACCGAGAATTGCTAGCTTGAAACATCAAGAAAATACAAAAATGTGCTATCGTGCCTATCTTAAGAAAAGCAAATATGCCAACTTGCATATATTTGAATTTGCTGCTTATAAAACTTGCATATTTCAAGAAGCAAGAGTTGCTTTCTTGAACATCTCTAAATTGCTAGCTTGCAAGTTCTAAAACATTGTAAAATTACTAGATTGCATGATAATAAAAATTTAATATTATGTTTTTCATGCAATGAGTTGAACCTATATAACAAACACTTGATTGTGGTACTTCTCCTTTTTGTTGACGACAAAGGGGGAGAAGTATGTTGATGACATGACATGTGATGCATAAGTTTATGCATATGTTCATGATGATGTGTTGCAAGTATTCATAATGAATATTGCAATGACTTGAATTCAGTTTAAATTCAAGGTTCTATCAATATGGCATATTGATAGGGGGAGTTTGTTTAAACTCCTGGAGTTAAGGTTAACTCCATCATCAAGTGGTTGTCATCATCAAAAAGGGGGAGATTGTTGAATCTCGTATTTTGATGATGAAACCACTTGATATGTGTTTATAATTTAAACTGCATTTTGAGTGATGCAGGTCTACTCGATCAGGATTAGACAGTTAACGCAGGAGGAATTGACGTTGCACCGGAGGAGATCACGCTAGGATATTGGATGGCAGAAGGCTTCGGACGTCGGGCATCGGGCCAAGGAGAACGGAATTACGCCAAGGATATCGGGGTTGCGGAGGTCAACCATCGATTGGGCAACAAGCCACAATAGAGGACGATGCGCTGAAGAATCGGACGAAGCGCCAACCAATGATGTGCCGGGCAATAGAATGTCAATTCGCGTTGTAATAATTGTCTAGATCGGAGTAGAGTTTTTACTTGTGTGTGCAGGATTAATGATTAACTACGATAACGATGAAGACATGAAGCGAAACAAAGTGTCGGAGTCAAGCGCGAAGGATTTGTTGCGAGTTCGAGAGTTTGACGGAAGTCTGAAGGTTCGTCGGGAATGCTGCCGGAACTAGCCGAGAATGAGTAGGGATCTTGCCGAAGGGTTTTTTGGAAGCTCGCTGGAAGGTTCGTTGGAAGTTCGCCGAGAAAGATCGGAGCTTGCCGAAGAAGCTCATCGGAACTCGCCAAGATCAAATCATGAAGTCTAGGAGCTTGCCGGGAGTCCGCAAAATGGTTTCCGAGAGTTTATTGGAAAACCGCTGGAAGTTCGTCGGAAGCTCGCCGGAAGAAGTTTTGACTTATGGACTTTGTAATAGCTTAGAAAATGTCTTTAAATTTGTAGTTAGCACATTATTTAGGGTTAGGATTAGCTGTTAATCCTATAACCCAAGTAGGGGCCAATTGGGCCCAAGTTCGGATTGGTTTGGGCCAAGTTTGGAGCCCAACCAGTGAGCTGAATTGGCCTAGGCGGTGGCACCGCCTAGACTGGGCGGTGGCACCGCTAGTTCACTGTCAGTGTCAAACACTGACAAACGGTGGCACCACCACTGACAGGCGGCGGCACCGCCAGCCTCAGAAATAAAAGAGAATTCAAATTTTGGAGCCCAAATTTAAATCCTCTTGAGGCCTATAAATACCCCTCATTTCTCAGCAGAGATAACAACCTTTTGGCGAAGCTAGAAGTTGAGAAAAGCTTTAGGAAAAGTCTTGTTTTCAATAGCTTGAGTGTTCACCTCCTTTCTTTTCATTGAAATCTTTGTAAAAGGGTGAACCACTTGTAAGAGGTTGTAAGAGGGGTGTAAGAAGGAGGTTGATCTTCTCCTAGTAAAGGAAGATCATTAGTGAATGCCGGTGGCCTCGACGGAAGAGGAATCGGAGGAGTGGATGTAGGTCACGATTGACCGAACCACTATAAACTACCGTCTTCTCTGGTTTGCATTTATCTTATTGTCATTTATATTACTGCAAACCATCTTCATTTTGATACTCTACTTCTTTGTCTCCTTCTTACATATGCCTTCAAGTTAAAACGCAATCGAAACGGTTTCAAACAAAACGTTGCTTTTATCGTACGAAGTTTCCATTAGTGTTTAAATCGTCGAAAGTTTATCATACTTTACCGTTGCACTAATTCACTCCCCCCTCTTAGTGCCACTCCGGTCCTAACAGAGATCCCTTCCAAAGAGTTGGGATCCTAAAGTAACGACTATTCAAGAGGCCAAATATTTGAATAATTTTCCTCTCGAAGAACTTATCGAGTCTCTAATGATATATGAGATAACTTGCAATGTTCATGAAGAGCTTGAGAACTGTTAGGATCGAGTTGGCACAAGAGAGAAGGGGTGAATTAGTGCAGCAGATAAAAATGTCAGTTTAAAAATCTTTGTACATTAAATAAACCGATCTTGGAAGATTGCTTGAAAGCATGTTTATTCTTAAGGGTAGTAAAAGCCAAGTAAGGAGAAAGTGAAGTAATTGTAAAGTAAGTAAATGACAATAATAGAAATGCAAACTAGAATTTATAGTGGTTCGATCGTTGTGACCTACATCCACTTCTAATTCCTCTTCCGTTGAGCTCAGCGGTGTCCACTAATAGTCTTCCTTTAATAGGCAAAAACTAACCGCATCTTTACAATGCTTTCTCTTTTTCATAGGTTTAGGAGATAACCCTTACAAGCCTCACACCTTGACTTCGGGTGCTGAATGGGCTATTCAATCAGCCCAATTCAACCCTATTGAGGGCCCAGTTGACCACTAGCCAAGATAGTGGGATTACCTCCCAATCATAACTTAACTTATAATCTAACTATAATAATTTAAGACACTAACTAAGTAATCTTGGTCTGGTATCTCAATTGTTCTTCCGGCAAGATTCCAACGATCTTCCAACGAACATTCAACAATCTCTCGATAATGTTCCAGCGGACTCCTGGCAAGCTCCTAGACTTTACAATGATATTGTTGGCGAGTTCCGATGAGCTTCTTTGGCAAGCTCCTAGATTTCTCGATCAATTCTAGCAAAACTTCTGATGAACATCTGGACTTCCGACGAACTCTTGAACTCCCAACAAAATCTTGATCTTGACTCCAGCCTAACATCTGCTTTATGCCTTACTGCTATCATAGTTAATCTTGCATACTTTTCTCAATATATGGATTAGATCAAAAAATTTACCAATTGATTTCATCATTAAAATCCAAGATTCAACAATCTCCCCCTTTTTGATGATGACAATCAATAGATGATGAAGTTAACCTTAACTCCCCCTATCTATATGCCATTCTTGGATGTACTTTTTCTATCTAATCTACATCCAGCAAAATCCATATCAGCATAAGCAATTAGCTCAAAGATATCGGATTATGGATACCATAATCCTATATTTAAGGTTCCTTTAAGATATATAAGTATTCTCTTAACTACTTTAAGATGTGATATCTTAGTATTAGATTGAAACCTAGCACAAAGTCCTACACTAAACAAGATATCCGGTCTAGTTGCGATGAGGTATAGTAAACTTCCCATCATACTCCTATAAGCTTTTTGAAGAAAGCTTTCTCCACTTTCATCAATTTCTAACTTAGTGGAGGTACTCATAGGAGTGTTGATAGCCTTCGAGCTATCTATATTAAACCTTTTTCACAAATCTAAAGCATATTTTGTTTGACTAAGAAATATACCATTAAATAGTTGTTTGATTTGTACGCCCAAAAAAAAAGTTAATTCCCCTATCAAATTCATTTCAAAATCAATACTCATACTTTTAGCAAATGACTCACATAGAGTTTCATTCGTAGAACCGAAAATAATATCATCGACATAAATTTGAATAATAAGAAAATTATTTTGAAAATTTTTTATAAACAATGTAGTATCAACTTTGCCTTTAGAAAAATTATTTTCGATAAGAAATGAGCTAAGTCTCTCATACCAAACCATTGGGGCTTGTTTCAATCCATAAAGAGCTTTAGTCAATTTAAACATATGATTAGGGAGATTATCATTCAGAAATCTGGGAGGTTGTTCAACATAAACTTCTTCGGAAATAAAGCCATTAAGAAAAGCACTTTTAATATCCATTTGAAACAACTTAAAATTATTACTAATAGCATAAGCAAGGAGCATCCTTATAGCTTCTAATCGTGCCATAGGAGCGAATGTCTCTTCATAATCGATCCATTCTTCTTGGTTGAAATCTTTGGCTATTAATCTAGCCTTGTTTCTAACCACGATACCAAATTCATCTTACTTATTTTTAAAGACCCATTTAGTACTAATAACTAAATAGTCATTTGGCCTAGGAACAAGCTTTCATACCTCATTTTTCTTAAATTGATTGAACTTACCTTACATTGTAATGATCCATGAATCATCTTTCAATGTCTTATCAATGCATTTTGGTTCAATTTGGGAGAGAAAAGAGGCGTTGGCACAAAAATTCTTAAGAGAAGAATGAGTTTGAACCCCTTTAGATGTGTCTCCTATGATTAGCTCCTTAGGATGAGCATCTACATACTTTCAATCTTTGGGTAAGGATGTTTCGGAAGTAGATGTATCCAAGTTGCTAGATGGAGAAAGGGTTTTATTTAAATTTAAAGCATCAAAATTAACATCATCATCAAAATCAATTTTCTTAACTTTGGAAACCTCATTAAAAACAACATAAATAGATTCTTCTATAATCAAAGTTCTTTTATTAAAGATACGAAATGCTTTAGAAATAGAAGAATAGCCAAGAAAAATTTGTTCATCAGATTTAGCATCGAATTTTCCTAAGGCATCTTTTTCATTCAAGATAAAACACTTGCACCTAAAAAATTTAAAATATGAAACATTGGGTTTTTTGTTGTTCCACAACTCATAAGGAGTTTTGGTGAGTAAGGATCTTACTAGAACTTTATTCATGATATAGCATGCCATGTTTACGACTTCGGCCCATAAATATTTGGGTAGGCTATGTTCATTCAACATGGTTCTTGCCATTTCTTGTAAGTTTCTATTCTTTCTTTCTACTACATTTTGTTAAGGATTTCTTGGAGAAGAGAAGTTGTGGTTGTATCCATTAGATTCATAAAATTTTTGAAAATCACGGTTTTGAAATTCACTACCTTGATCACTTCGAATTGACGAAATCATAAAACCCTTTTCATTTTGAACAAGTTTATAAAACTTCGAGAAATACCTAAAGTATTTACTTTTGTGTGCCAAAAAATAAGTCCATGTATATCTACTATAATCATCCATGATAACAAATGCATATTTGCTACCTCTTAGGCTTGATTTAGCAATTGGTCCAAACAAGTCCATATGGATCAGTTGCAAATGTCTAGAGGTGCTTATTTGGTTCTCAGGTTTGAAGCTACTTTTTATTTGTTTTCCTAGTTGACATGCATCACACATATTATTTTTGACAAACTTGATATGAGGAATTCCTGTTACAAGTTCTTTAGATGAAATTTGAGAGATTAGTTTTATGCTAGCATGACCTAATCTCCTATGCCAAAGACAAGCATCATCATTCAAAATCGAAAATCACATTTCATTACATAAATCATTAATGTTAATAGTATATACATTATTTTGTTTTAGTGCAATCATAGATGTGTTTTTGTATGGTTCTTCAATAATACAAGAATTAGATTCAAATTTAACAATATATCCTTTATCGCACAATTGACTAATGCTCAAGAGGTTATGCTTTAAGCCATCAACTAACAACACATCTTCAATAAAGAAGTTGGATTTGTTACCTATGGTTCCTTTCCCAATTATTTTACCCTTGTTGTTGTCTCCGAAGTTGACATTGTTAGGATCAAGAGCACTAAAAGGGGGGGGGGGGGGTGAATTAGTGCAGCGAAAAAACTTTCGACGATTAAAATTGTGTTCGTACGATAAAATCGTTTCCGACATAAAACTGTTTTCAGAAACTTAACTTGAAAGCGAATTCATAAAGGAGTGCAGCAAAAGTAATAAGGAGTAAAGCACATATGGTGGTTTGTAGTAAGGTAAGCAGTAAGAAGAAATGCAAACCAAAGAGCACCGCAATTTTAGTGTGGTTCGATCAATCTAGACCTACATCCACTTTTGGCTTCCTCCTCCGATGAGGTCACCGACGTCCACTAGAGGCCTTCGTTCAATAGGTGAAGGCTAACCACCCTTTTACAGTTTCACTCCTTTTGACGGGCTTAGGAGACAACTCTTATAGAATTTTCACTCCTCTCTTGAATGATCGAAACTTGGAAGAAAACAAGGAGGAGAACTTTTAGCTTATACAACACTTTTGAGCTCTAAAAAAACACAGAGTAAGATTGGATTTTTGGTTCCTTTTGGTTACCCTTTCATGCAGGAAAGGGTGGGGTTTATATAGGCCCCAACTGATTTGAATTTAGAGCTCAAATGTGTCATCTCTTGGATTTTCGGAGTCCTGGCGATACTACCGCCCTAACTGGGCGGTACAACCACTCAGAGACCGAGCTCAAGCGGTACCACCACCTGACAGGGGCAGTACCACTGCCCAATCTCGCTCGGAGACTGAGCCCAAGCGGTACCATCGCCCAGGTTTGCTCGGAGACTGAGCCTAGGCAGTACCACCGCCTGACCTGGGTGATTGCACCACCCAACTTTCTTGAGCTCCTGGGCGGTGCCACCGTCGACCCAGGCGGTACCACCGCCAGCCAAGAAATCTAGGTCTGAATGGGCTAATCCATTCGGCCCAATTTGGGTCTATCAAGAGCCCAATTGCCCCCAGATTAAGTTAATGGGATCACCTCTCATTCCTAACTTAATCTACATGCTAACTATGATATTTCTTAAGACATTTACTGCAACTTACTCCGGTGCGTCAATCGCTTCATCCGGCGAGCTTTCGGCAAACTTCCGGCGAACATCCGATGAACCCTCGGCGATGCTCCGGCGGACTTTCGGCAAACTCCTGGACTTGCGACGATCCACTTGGTGAGTTCCGACGAGCTTCTTTGGCAAGCTCTTAGACTTCTCGGATTTGTTCCCATAGAACCTCCAACGACCGTTCGAACTTCCATCAAACTCTCGAACCCCCAATATGATCATGGTATTGACTCTGGCGCAACCTCTACTGCATGTCTTACTTCCATCGTAGTTAATCCTACACATGTAAAACAAACTTCGATCTAGGCAATTAATACTAAGCATTAATCAAGTTGTCAGGCATATCATTAGTTCCTTAACGCTTCGTCCGATTCTTCGGCACATCGTCCTCTCCTGCGGCCTATTGTCCAATCAGTCAGTTGACTCTACAACTCCGATATCCTTGGCACAATACCCGCTTTTCTTGGCCCAATGCCCGAGTCCATGGCCTGAAGCCTTATGTCGATATGTCGACCGATCCACCGGCCCAACGTCCAATCTTCTAACATGTTCCTCCGGCCCAATATGATTTTTCCTGCTTTAATTATCTCATCCTAATCGAAGCATCCTACGTCACTCAAAACACAGATTAAAACATAAACACAATTATCAATTGGTTTATTCATCAAAATAAGAGATTCAACAATCTCCCCCTTTTTTATGATGACAACCATTTGATAACGGAGTTAAACTTAACTCTCGGAGTTTAAACAATCACCCCCTATCTATATGCCATATTGATAGAACCTTGAATTCAAACTGAATTCAAGTTATTGTAATATTCATCATGAATACTTGTAACACGTCACCATGAACTTATACATAAACTTTTGCATAACATCATACTTCTCCCCCTTTGTCATCAACAAAAAGGAGAAGTTCCAACTCTAATGTATTTGTAATATAAGTTCAACTCATTGCATGAAAAACATAGTATCAAATTTTATCATCATGCAATCTAGCAATTAAAGATGTGCAAGTTTAGCATGTTTGCTTTTCTTGAGATAGCAACTGTTTGCTTCTCTTTAGACTATAAGCTAGCAATTTTTATGATATGCAAGTTTTACTGCATACAAGCTAGCAAATATTTCGAAAGCAAATGCAAGATAGCTTTCTTCTGTAAGCTCACAAGATAGCATTTTTGTAATTTTTATTTCTTAAGATAGGCAAGCTTGTGATGTTTAAGATAACAAGCTCTTTCTTCTCTTTTGAGAAGTGTCATTTTTGCTTTCTTTGCAAAGTGCAAGCTAGCACAATGCTAAACTAGCAAGAGATAATGTTTTACATGAGGTAAGCAAACAATTTGGCAAGTGTTACATTTGCATCTTCTCTTTAGATGTGCAAGAAAGTAAGCAAGCTTTTACATTTTCTTAACTTATGAAAGCTAGCTAATTTCTCTTGACCCTTTACATCAATTCAAGATAGCACATTAGCAACTTTTTCTCCCCCTTTGTCATTGGCAAAAAGAAGGGAAGACCCTTTACATCAATTATGACAAAGGTAAGTATCAATCTTATTTATGCATCATTATATTTTCAAATTAAAACATGCACATTTCAAAACCATACATTTCATTTTTCATGCATGATACAAATAAATCAATCATTATTGTGAGCATATCATCCATGATACACAAACATTAAAATTTTTAAGCATTTATCAACATGTGGATCATGATACCAAACATTCATCACTTGAAGCATTCATGATATACATCATATGCATCACACACATCATCATAAAAAATAAGTATTGCATGTATCATTCTATCACATGGACAATATCAAGAAGAGTCATAGTATGAAGAATCTTGATTCATAGAAAATTTTCATGTATCGAATATTGAGAAATCAATATGATGATTTATATAAAAAATATCACAAGTTATATTCAAGAGAAAAATCATCATTTATTTTCAACTCATTCAATTTGTCAAATCAACATTTCTTGGGTATGCATGATATCGAAACATGGTTTCAAATCTTCAACATATAACATACATAAATTCAAAAATCGAAAGAAGAAGGGAAGAATTCAAAGGTACAAAGATTTCAACCATCTCATGAACAAATGAAAGATCAAGTTATGAATCCAAAATTCCATGAATCATTTCGACAAATCTCCTTTTAAATAATCGAAATGATCATCAAAGGAAATCTCATATTATTCCAAGAAATCAAGATCATGGTTTTGATAAAACTCATCTCAAATTCAAATCATCAAAATCATTTTTATGGTTCACAAAATTCATAACATAAGCAGATTCATGATTTCATTGATAATATATTTTTTCCTTTTTTAAGTATTTCATTTTAAGTGATTGATTTCATGTTAGCATGCTTTTTTCATTTATGTTAAATAAAAACATGCATCAACGTTTAGGATCGAAAAATGAATTTCGTCATAAAACCATCAAGATCAATAGATTTTCAAAAATAAATTGTTAGGATCAAGAAAATCCGAAAATAAAATTCAACACTTTCATGCATTTGGATATGGTTTTACTATAGATTTTCAAACACAATCATAAAGATAATACACATTCATGATCATTAAAATTTTTGTATCCAAAACACATAATTTCCAACATGTTATTAAGGCATGTAATAGTATAAAGTTCTCATCATAGCAATTAAGTGAATGAATTAAGAATGTCCGAAAAATGATTTTAATAAGTTCATGCATTCGGACACATTTTTGCCATATGTCAAAAGCCATTTCACACAAAGAAACCCGATTGAATTCATTTTTATCTAAAGCACAAAATAAGGCATTCATAACCTTTGCATTTAGAGAAAATATCTTCTTCTCCAAATCATTCTAATGGTTCATTGAAAGAGAAGACATTTCAAATCCGTTTTCGATTATATGTCATAAATCAAGATTCAATGAAAGCAAAAAAACTCTCATTCGAGTTTTCCAATAAGTATAGTCTATCCTATTGAAGAAGGGAGGATGAATGAGAGAGTGACCCTCTTGGTTGCCGAAAAGATCCATTTCTCTTGGGTGTTAATCCAAGTGAGAAATAACGAGGCTCTGATACCAATTGTTAGGATCAAGAGCACTAAGAGGGGTGAATTAGTGCAATGAAAAAACTTTCGACGATTCAAACTGCGTTCGTACAATGAAATCGTTTCCGACATAAAATCATTTTCGGAAACTTAACTTAAAAGCGAGTTCATAAAGGAGTGCAGCAAAAGTAATAAGGAAGTTAAGCACATATCGAGGTTTGCAGTAAAGGTAAGTAGCAAGAAGAAATGCAAACTAGAGAGCACCACAATTTTATAGTGGTTCGGTCAATCTTGACCTACATCCACTTTTGGCTTTCTCTTCCGACGAGGTCACCAACGTCCACTAAAGGCCTTCCTTCAATAGGCGAAGGCCAACTACCCTTTTACAATTTTACTCCTTTTGACGGGCTTAGGAGACAACCCTTATAGAATTTTCACTCCTTTCTTGAATGATCGAAACTTAGAAGAAAACAGGGAGGAGAACTTTTAGCTTATACAACAATTTTGAGCTCTAAAAATTATAGAGTAAGATTGGATTTTCGGTGCCTTTTAGTTACCCTTTCATGTAGGAAAGGGTGGGGTTTATATAGTATCACGCCCCTCAAAAATATCCATGATATTAAAATTTTTTTCAACAAACCAATCCAGGATCCAAACTAACATTTGAGGACACTGAAAAACATTCTATCAAATTCATATCTATAAAACCTGTGCAGTTTATAATCATATATCACATCACTCGATAATTCACATTTATGGCAACCCAAGCCAACTTAATAAACATAAACAACATTTATAAATCCACAAGCTAAGTAATTTATACAATCGTAACTCCAACCATTTACCACAAGTTCATATCATCGTAAACTAGACTTAACATTCCGAAATTCCAAATAAGAGAGATCTTCTAACACTTTTACAAGGTATATCCATTTCAGTTCATCGACAACATTTCATTACATAGAAAATATGCTTATACAACAATAACATAATAACCAACAAGACTTGCCCATAATTCTGAATAGCTCTCCACTGTCTCAGCCCAATTCAAACATCTCAAAGAGTGACAAGCTAACCTGAAAGATTTATATAACAACGGAGTGAGCTAAAAATAGCTCAGCAAGTGACAAAGCATATTCAGAACAAAAGGAACAGTTTCAAACAAGTAAGATATCATAATGCAAGGCAGAATACAAGAATTCTCAAGGATACCATCTCATTAGATACAAATCATATGTGCCATGTCATTCAAAATATATTTGGTTCATAACAAATGGAGCATAGATTAATTAGAGCATATCAATAGCATACGAGATGTTTCGGAGCATATTAATGGCAAATAGGACATTTCAGAACATATCAGTTCATAGCAAATGGAGCATAGAGTAATTGGAGCATATCAATAACGTATGAAATGTTCCGGAGCATATCAATGACATATGGAACATTTCGAAGTGTAATAATAACAAATGAAACAGATAGAAGGTGAAGTGGGATTCCAATCATAATATGGCCCATCCATTTCTGAATGACCACCTAACATAATCTAGAGCATCGTAGGCTCTAAGCACATACCCTTTACCATTTCTGACAAAGGTCCAAATAATCCCACAAACACTAGAGTACAAAAGGATATTGTGAACAATAATTTGGGACAATAGCAGATAAAACATTTCGAAGCATATCAATGGCATATGTAATGTTCCGGAGCATATCAATGACATATGGAACATTTCGAAGCGTAACAATAACAAATGAAACATTTCGGGGCATATCAATAGGGTATGAAATGTTTCGGAGCATATCAATAACAAATGAAATGTTTCGGAACATATCAATGGTATGTGAAACATTTCAAAGCATATCAATGGCATATGAACCATTTTGGAGCATATCAAAGAACAAATACGAAATAGAAGCTCAAACGTCAAATTTGACATTACATTCATATCATTCTTATCCAAAGCATGTATAGAAACACATATCCAAAGCTTTGGATATCATATCAAACACACAGAAGGTGTAGTGGAACCACAGACAGAATGTGATTCATCCATTTCTGAATGACCACCAGATAGAAGTCTCCCACGTTTGGGAGCTCCATCCACCCACGTCTAGGTGAAGTCAGAGGGGGCCGGCAGAGCATCGCAAGCTCTATACATAACTCCCTTTACCATTTCTAGCAAAGGTTCACATATCCCACAAACACCAGAGTACAAAAGGATAGTATGAACAATAAATAGCACATATCAGAAGCACACGCGGAACAACAAAACGTACATGTGCCTTTACGAGTCAATATGATGCAAGCATAATCGTTCACAAATGTATTCAGATTTACAAGGAAATGAAAGCAAGAGCATACAAGGATTCCAAACAATCACATATAACTCAATTCAAATAAGAAGGTTAGATAAATTCAATATCCAAAGGAATGAAACTGGAAAAGGCACATATCAAAAGCAAATGCGGAACAATAAGATATACATGTGCCTATATGAGTCAACTCGATATAGCATAAACGTTACACAATAGTTTTCAAGAATGCAAATAATTTTAAGGGCAAGAGCATATAAGAATTCAAAGTAGTAATATAAAGCTCAATTGAATAAGAAAGCTAAAGGATATCAATTTCCAAAGGAATGAAACTAGAATATGCGAAATCGATCAAAGCTCGATTTCTGGCAGAATTCAAGAGGCACATTAAACAAATGATTCAAACTATCAATCGTGCTCCAATTTACTCAAAAATATATCATTCGAAAGATATTTCAATCCACTTTCAGATAAAACAAGCTTCATATAAATTGAATTGTCCAACTGAGAGTTACAAATAGTTTGGTAAACAAGGGTCGGAGAACAAAATCTCTGTTTGGCAGAATTCAATAGATAACTAGGTAGGTGTTTGGACTCCAAATCTTTCAATCCATATATCAAAAGAAAGATTTACGAGTATAGTTTCTAATGAAATCAGTTTTGAACAAATTGGAGTTTCCAACATCGACTTATAGGCATCTCGATATCAAAAGGTCAGAAATTATGAACTCTATTTTGTAGAATTTGAAGCTCATTTGAAATAGAAGTTTAGGCAGGCAAACTTACTCTGAATTCTTAAAATAAGCTATCAAAAGAAAGGTTTGTGAGTCTATATTCTGATCAAATAAGTTTTGTCTAAATCAGATGTCAATACATGAAGTTATAACCATAACAAGGTAGAAAGGTTAGAATCTCAGAAGTTGCACAGATTCGAATCTTTACGTCAAAACAGGAGATATATCAAATGCAAGGATAGAACAATTCAAAGTTCCTCATATTCAAAGCAAATGTAAAGATAAAATTACAGTAAGGAAAGATCAGGATATTTGCAATAGGAAAGATTAGAAAGCTTGTAATAGGAAGGATCAGAACACTTGCCTTTCAAAGATTTTGATCCGAAGATCCAAAGAAGGTGTCAGCCCAAATCCTTCTACTTTTCCTCCATATCCTCTCCCTGTTTCATTTTCTACATGTCTTCTCTTTTTCCTCCACAACTGTAGCTCATGCAAAACATAGAGGCATCGTCACATGCTCTCTCTTACTCTCATTCCTTCGTTTTCTTTCCTAAATGCAGCTGCCACAGCCACCGCCGCTGCTGCTGCCACAGTCACAGCCCTTTCCACCGCACCGCCTTCTTCCTCCCCTTCTTTCGCAGACACAGCTGCTACATATGCAGTTGCTGCTGCCGCGGCCGCAATCCCGTCCGCAGCCCCTTTTTCCCCCTTTCCTTTCTTTTCTTTGCTAGCTGCAACTGCCACAGTCGCAGTCGCAGCAATGGCCGCAGCCACCACAACTGCAGCTTCTTCTTCCTCCCTTGCTTATCTTCCTCTCCTTCTTCTCTTCCAGCTGCATCTGCCATCGTCGCAGCCGCAGCCCCTTCTTCCCCTTCTCTTCTTCCTCTCCTTCCTTTTCCTCTTTCCCTGCCACAGCTGCAGCCGTAGTTGCTTCTTTCCCTTCTCCTCTTCCTTCTCCTTCCTTTCCTTCTTCTTCTCTTCTTCCTCACCTTCTCTTCCTCTCCTTCTCTTCCAGCTACAGCTGCCACCGCCGCAGCCGCAGCTCCTCCTTTCCCTTCTCTTCTTCTTCTCCTCTTCTTCTTCCCTCCTCCTCCCCGGCGTCACACACACCCTCTCCTCTGTTTCCTTTGTAGGAAACTGAGGTATCGCAACCTCTTCTCCTGCTTCCTCTTCTTCTTCTCTTCCTCTTCTTCTTCTTCTCCTCTTTGAAAGCCCCACACCTCTCCTCTATTTCCACCTGCAAGAAACAGAGGTGCTGCTGCCACCTCTTGCTCCTCTCCCTCTTCCCTCTCTTTTCCCTCTTCTTCTCCTTCTTCCTTCTCCTCCCTTTCTTCTTCTTCTCTTCTTCCTCACCTTCTCTTCCTCTCCTTCTCTTCTAGCTGTCACTGCCACCGACTCAGCCGTAGCTCCTCCTTTCCCTTCTCTTCTTCGTCTCTTCTTCTTCCCTCCTCCCCGGCGTCACACACACCCTCTCCTCTGTTTCCTCTGCAGGAAACAGAGGTATCACAACCTCTTCTCTTGCTTCCTCTTCTTCTTCTCTTCCTGTTCTTCTTCTTCTCCTCTTCGAATGCCCCACACCTCTCCTCTATTTCCACCTGTAGGAAACAGAGGTGCTGCAGCCCTAGCTGCTATCACCTCTCGCTCCTCTCCAACTTCCCTCTCTTTTTCTTCTTCTTCTATTCTTCTCTTCTCCCTCTTCTTCCTCCTCTCTTCTTTTCCCTCTTCTTCTTCTTTTCTTCTTCTCCTCTTCTTCCTTTCTCCTCCCCAACGCCCCACAGCTCCTCGCTGCAGCCCTTGCCGCAACCACCTCCTCTTTTCTTCTTCTTCTTCTTATTCTGCTTCTCTTCTTCTCCTCTTCTTCCCTTCTCCTCCCCGACGCCCCACACATGAACTCCTTTGTTTCCTCCTACACGAAACAAAGGTGCTATAGCCCTAGCTGCTCCAACTATCTCTCTTCCCTCTCCCTCTTCCCTCTCTTCTTCTTCTTCTTTTCTTCTCTTCTCCCTCTTCTTCCTCTCTTCTTTTCCCTCTTCGGTTTTCTTTAATTTTTTTTTTCTTTTTGCAACTTAACAGTTTAATCCTTGAATTTTCTATATTTACATATAGGTCATCCAATTTACATATAAATCCTTATTAATAAATTTTCAAAAGTGAGGGATATTATATATAGGCCCCAACTGATTTGAATTTGGAGCTCAAATGTGTCATCTCCCAGATTTTCGAGGTTGTGATGGTACTACCGACATAACTGGGCAGTACTACCTCTCGGAGACCGAGCTCAGGCAGTACCACTACCTAATAGGGGCAGTACCACCGCCTAATCTCACTCAGAGATTTAGCCCAGGTGGTAACACCACCCAGTCTTGCTCGGTGACTAAGCCCAGGTGGTACCACCGCCTGACCCGGGCTGTTGCACCACCTAGCTTTCCTGAGCTCCTGGGCGGTGCCATCGTCGGCCCAGAAATCTGGGTCTGAATGGGCTGATCTATTCGGCCCAATTTGGGTCTGTCAAGGGCCTAATTGCCCCCAAATTAAGTTAATAGGATCACCTCCCATTCCTAACTTAATCTACGTGCTAACTACGATATTTCTTAAGACATTTACTACAACTTGCTCCAGTGCATTAATCGCTTCTTCCGGCGAGCTTCCGGTGAACTTCCAGCGAACATCCAACAAACCCTCGACGATGCTCCAGCGGACTTCCGGCAAACTCCTGGACTTGCAACGATCCTCTTGGCGAGTTCCGATAGGCTTCTTTGGCAAGCTCTTGGACTTCTCAGATTTGTTCCCATAGAACCTCCGATAACCATCTAGACTTCCGTCAAACTCTCGAACCCCCAATGTGATAATGGTCTTGACTCCAGCGCAACTCCTACTGCATGTCTTACTTCCATCGTAGTTAATCCTGCACATGTAAAACAAACTTCGATCTAGACAATTAATACTAAGCATTAATCAAGTTGTCCGGCATGTCATTGGTCCCTCAACGCTACGTTCGATTCTTCGGCGCATCGTCCTCTCCTGTAGCCTATTGCCCAATCGGCCAATTGACTCCGCAACTCCGATATCTTTGGCAAAATACCCGCTCTTCTTGGCCCGATGCCCAAGTCCACGACCCGAAGCCTTCTGTCGATATGTCAACCGATCCACCGGCCCAACATCCAATCTTCTAACATGTTCCTCTGGCCCAACATGATTTTTCCTACTTTAATTGTCTCATCCTAATTGAAGCATCCTACATCACTCAAAACGCAGATTAAAATATAAACACAATTATCAATTGGTTTGATCATCAAAATACGAGATTCAACAGACATATCCTTCATCTATGTTATTGAGCTTAGAGAATTGAGATGGAGCTCCGATCATATGTCTTGAGCATCCACTATTAAGGTACCATCTCTTGCTCCTAGCTTGTGATGGTAAACATTTCTAAAAAAAAGGATAATTTTTAGGTACCCATTTGACCTTGGGTGCTTCAAAAATCGATCTATATAGCTTATCATGTTGCATTGAGTCATTTGAGGTTATTTTAGGAACTCAAATCAATTTGTGTGGACTACATTTCTTAAATGGACAATAGTAAGCTACATACCTAAATTTGTAACAAAAGTTACATTTCTTTCTGAGTGAAACATACAAAGTAGGGCATTTAACAATGGTGGTTAGATTTTGGTGAGAGCTACTCACAAATCTAATTCCGCCTTTTCTATGAACGTGACCCTTGTTGGGAATGATCATGTTCAAGGATTTACTATCAACCTCAAACTTTTCTAAGGTTTTTTTAAGTAGCAAGTTTTCTTTTTGAAGTAATTCTAGTACATCACATTTCATACATGAAGCTAGACTATCATTGTGCTCAACTTTTAATCTATCAAAATTGCTAATAAGAGAAGTATGTTCCTTTTTTAAAGAGTTATATTTTTTACTCAAGATTCTGCATTCATCAAATAATTCATGAAAAACACTTGAAAGCTCATCAAAAGTTAATTTTTTGTCTAATGAACTTGTTACCTCACCTCCAATAGTCATTAGCATATAGTGGGCAACTTGCTCGGTGTTGGTTGGCTCCTCTTCTTCGAAAGCACTTGAGTCATCCCATGTACCTTTGAGAGCCTTCTTCTTTGGTTGCCTCCTCTTTGCTTGGGGACATTCACTCTTGAAGTGTCCTGGCTTCTTGCATTTATAACATATAACTTGTTCTTTCTTAGGTTCAAATTTATTTTTAGTGTCATTTTTAAATTTATTTCTTTTTATGAATCTTTTGAACTTTCTTGTTAAGAGTGCCAAATCATCATTAATATCCTCATCACTTGAGTTTTCTTTCAAGTGGTCTTCTTGTGTTCTCAGTGCCATATCCTTCCTGTTCTTTGGAAGGGTGTCCTCAAACCCTTCATGAGCTTTACATGTTATTTCATAGGTCATTAGTGACCCAATTAGTTCCTCAAGAGGAAAATTATTTAGATCTTTGGCCTCTTGAATAGTCGTGACTTTAGGGTCCCAACTCTTTGGAATAGATCTTAAAATTTTATTAACAAGCTCAAAATCTGAGAAACTTTTACCAAGTCCTTTTAGACCATTGACGATATCCATAAATCGGGTGTACATGTCTTCAATGGTCTCACTCAGTTTCATTCGAAACAACTCATAAGAATACACTAAAAGATTAATTTTTGACTCCTTCACTCTACTAGTGCCTTTATGAGTCACTTCAAGTGTGTGCCAAATGTCAAAAGACATTTCACAAATCAATACTCGATTAAACTTGATGCATAAAATAAGGCATTCATAGCCTTTGCGTTTAAAGCGAAAGTCTTCTTCTCCAACTTATTCCAATCGTTCATTGTAAGAGAATACTTTTAAAAGTCATTTTCTACGTTATTCCATAGTTCGAAATCCATTGAAATTAGGAAGATCCTTATTCTAGTCTTCCAATATGTGTAATCCGTCCTATTGAATATGGGCGGACGTGTAATTGAATGACCCTCTAGGTTGCCGGCAAATGCCATCTCTCTTGGGTTTAATACCAAATGAGAGTGAACCTTGCTCTGATACCAATTGTTAGGATCAAGAGTGACACTAAAAGGGGCAAATTAGTGCAGTGGAAAACTTTCATAATTTCAAAAGACTTGTTTTGATTAAAATTGATTCTAATGAAAATGGTTTCGATTCAATCCGTTTCGGAGAGAATTTGCACTTGAAAGCTTACGTAAAATTAAAGCTGATCTCGGAAGGTGTTTACTTGAAAGCGTATGTAGGCATAGTAAAAGCACAGTAAGGAGGAGAGACAGTTTGCTATAAAAGTTGTTAGGATCAGGGGTCGGTAGTAAGAGGGAGGGGTGAATTAGTGTAGCGGTAAGATAACGACGGTTTAAAAACTTTCGTATGATAAAACTATTTTCGACGTACAACCGTTTTCGGAAACTTAACTTGAAAGTGAATTCGTAAAAGTAATGAAGGCAGTAAGCACTTAAAGAGGTTTGCAGTAAAGATAAATTGCACAAATGTAAATGTAAACCAGATTTTAGTATGGTTCGGTCAACATGACCTACATCCGCTTTCGGCTTCCTCCTTTAACGAGGTCATCGGCATCCATTAGAGGCCTTCCTTTAATAGGCAAAGGCTAATCACCTTTTACACTCCTCTTCTCCTTTTACCGGATTTAGGAGACAACCCTTACAAGTACTTACTTATTCCTCTCTCAAACTAGTCTAACAATTAGAAGAGGGGGAGGAGACCACACAAGATTTTAGTAGTGTTTCTTTTTTTTTTAACTCTCTATGCTTGTGTCCTTTAACTAGAGATGAGAGTGGTATCTATAGGTTTCAAGTTGATTCAAACATGGAGCCTAAAAGTTTCCCATTACGGGTTCCCCGGGCACGGGCGGTACCACCGCCAAGTGTCAATTTGGCTGACACTGCCCTGGGCGATACCACCACCCAGGTCTGTTGGTACCACCGCTTGGGGGGCAATGCTAGGCAGTACCACTGCCCAGACTGGTGGTACCACTGCTTGGCACCCTACCAGGGGTGGTACAACCGCCCAGACTGGTGGTAGCACCGCCTAACACAGTCTCGAAGACTGTGCCATGACAATGAGACTTCTTAGGGCACTGTTTGGGCCTCTTATTGGGCCCAACATAGTTCGTACATAGGCCTAGCTGGCCCCTAATTGGGTTGGCCTAAATCCAAGCCTAATTATATGCTAACTACGAAATCCTAAGATATTTGCTAAGCTAAACAAGTCCCTATGTCTATTCTTCCGACGAGCTTCCGGCGATCTTCCGGTAAACTTCCGACGATCTCTCGGCAATGTTCTAGCGGACTCCCGACAAGCTCCTACACTTCATGACAATCTTCTTGGCAAGTTCGGATGAGCTTCTCTTGCAAGCTCTGAGACTTCTCGGCTAGTTCCTCTAGAACTTCCGACGAACGTCCAGACTTCCGACGAACTCTCGAACTCCCAACGTAATCGCGTCCTTGACTTCGGGACTTCATTTTTCTTGATGCCTTGCTATCATAGTTAATCCTGCATATGTAAAACACACTTCGATCTAGACAATTAATACTAAGCATTAATCAAGTTGTCCGACATGTCATTGGTCCCTCGACACTTCGTCCGATTCTTTTGCGCATCGTCCTCTTTTGTAGCCTATTGCCCAATTGGCCAGTTGACTCCATAACTCTGATATCCTAGGCGCAATATCCTCTCTTCTTAGCCCGATGCCTGAATCCACAGCCCGAAGCCTTCTGTCGATGCGTCGACCGTTCCTTTGGCCCGACGTCCAATTTTTTGATATGTTTTCCTCCGGCACAACATGATTTTTCCTGCTTTAATTGTCTCATCTTGATCAAAGCATCCTGCATCACTCAAAACACAAATTAAAACATAAACACATATCGATTGGTTTCATCATCAAAATCCGAGATTTAACAATCTCCCCCCTTTTGATGATGACAACCAATCGACAACAGAGTTAACCTTAACTCACGGAGTTTAAACAAACTCTCCCTATCAGTATGCCATATTGATATAAACTCTTGGATTCAAAAATCCAAGCAACATGTCATGATCAAATAATGCATGACATCAACATACTTATCCCCCTTTGTCATCAACAAAAAGGAGAAGTTCCAACTCTCTTATGTTTAGAAATACAAGTTCAAATCGTTGCATGAAAAAAATAATATTAAGTTTTATCATCATGCAATTTGAAGCTAGAAAATTTAGTAAGTGTTACATCATGCTTAGAACATTTAAGCTATCAAGTTTTAGATATGTAAGTTTTACAATATACAAGTAAGCAAATTTAAAGATGTGCAAATTGGCATACTTGCTTTTCTTTGTGATGTACAAGATAGCATATTTTTGCATCTTCTTGAAATTCAAGCTAGCAATTTCTTCTCTTTTGAGAAGTGCGATTATTTTTGCTTCCTTCGTAAAAATGTAAGCTAACAAAATGTTGAATCTCGTATTTTGATGATGAAACCAATTGATAATAATGTTTATGTTTAACTGCATTTTGAGTGATGCAGGTCTACTCGATCAGGATTAGACAGTTAACGCAGGAGGAATTGACGTTGCGCCGGAGGAGATCACATCAAGATATTATACGGCAGAAGGCTTCGGACATCGGGCATCGGGCCAAGGAGAGTGAAATTACGCCAAGGATATCGGGGTTGCGGAGGTCAACCGCCGATTGGGCAACAAGCTGCAAGAGAGGACGATGCACCAAAGAATCGGACGAAGCGCCAACCAATGACGTGCCGGGCAACAGAATGTCAATTCGCGTTGTAATAATTATCTAGATCGGAGTAGAGTTTTAGCTTGTGTGTATAGGATTAACTATGATAACGACGAAGACATAAAGCAAAACAAAGTATCGGAGTCAAGCACGAAGGATTCATTGTGAGTTCAAGAGTTCGACGGAAGTCCGAAGGTTCGTCGGGAATGCTGCCGTAACTAGCCAAGAATGAGTAGGGAGCTTGCCGAAGGGTTTTTCGGAAGCTCGCCGGAAGGTTCATTGGAAGTTCACGGAGCTCACCGAGAAAGATCGGAGCTTGCCGAAGAAGCTCATTGGAACTCTTCAAGATCAAATCGTGAAGTCTAGGAGCTTGCCGGGAGTCCGCAGAATGGTTTCCGAGAGTTTATCGAAAAACCGTCGGAAGTTCGCCGGAAGCTCGCCGGAAAAAGTCTTGACTTATGGATTTTGTAATAGCTTAGAAAATGTCTTTAAATTTGTAGTTAGCACATTAATTAGGGTTAGGATTAGGTGTTAATCTTATAACCCAAGTAGGGGCCAATTGGGCCCGAGTTCGGACTGGTTTGGGCTAAGTTTGGAGCCCGACCAGTGAGCTGAATTGGCCTAGGCGGTGGCACCGCTTGACTGGGCAGTGGCACCGCCCAGCACTGTCAATGTCTGACAGTGACAGGCAGTGGCACCGCCAGCAACGGAAACATAAGAGAATTCAAATTTTTAGAGCCTAAATTTGAATCATCTTGAGGCCTATAAATACCCCACAAGTCTCAGCTGAGAATACAACTTTTTGAGCAGCAATTGTTTGAGAGAAAGGTCTTAGAAAAGTCTTTGCTAGTCTTGTTTTCAATTTGCTAGTGTTCACCTCCTTCTTTCTTGCTAAAAATCTGTAAGTGAGTGAACCACTTGTAAAAGGTTGTATGAGGGGTATTTACCCTTCCATTTCAAGAGATTTGCTAGTGGAAGGTGGGAGCCTCATCAAAGAGGGGCCTCGCAAGTGGATGTAGGTCATTTGACCGAACCACTGTAAAATCGACGTAATCTCTGGTTTGCATTTACTTATTGTCATTTATATTACTGTAAACCATTTGCACTTTAATGCTATACTGCTTTGTCTCCATCTTACTTATCTCTTCAAGTTAAAACGCAATCGAAACGGTTTTAAACGAAAACATTGCTTTTATCGTACGAAGTTTCCGAAAAGTGTTTAAATCGTGAAAAGTTTATCGCACTTCACCACTGCACTAATTCACCCCCCCCCCCCTCTTAGTGCCGCTCCGATCCTAACAATTGGTATCAGAGCCCGGTATTTCTCATTTCGAATTTACACCCGAGTGAAATGGCTCTTCATGGCTTTCAAGAGGGCTTATTAGTTTTTCGTCCACCGTTGTTTAACGGATTGGACTACACTTATTGGAAAACTCGAATGAGAGTTTTCTTGATTTCTATGAATTTGGATTTGTGGAATATCGTTGAAAACAGTTTTCAACTTCCCTCTAAACTGATAAACGAATGGTCGGATTTGGAGAAGAAGTATTTTTCTTTAAACGCAAAGGCTATGAATGCCTTATTTTGCGCTTTGGACAAAAATGAGTTCAATCGGATTTCTATGTGCGAAACGACTTTTGATATTTGGCGTACACTTGAAATCACGCACGAGGGAACTAGTAGAGTCAAAGACTCTAAAGTTAACATTTTAATGCATGGTTTCGAGCTTTTTCGAATGAAGCCGAGCGAAACCATTGTTGACATGTACAACCGTTTTACGGATGTCGTCAATGGTTTACAAGCTCTTGGCAAATGTTTCTCGAATTTTGAACTTGTTAGTAAAGTTTTATGATCACTTTCTAAAGCTTAGGAATCAAAAGTAACGGTAATACAAGAAACAAAAGTTTTAAATATTTTTTCACTTGAAGAACTTATCAGCTCATTGATGACATATGAAATGGTGTGCAATGCACATGATGAACACAATGAACACTTGAACCACCTTCCAAAGAACATGAAGGATTTGGAACTTCGGACAAATGGATACCACTTGAGCAATGACTCAAGTGATGAGGACAATGATGAACTTGAATTTCGAATACTAAATCTTAATAAGTTTATTAAACAAAAATCTAAAATAAACAATTAACTTGAACGGAGGAAGAAGCCAAAGAAGAGGAAGGCAACCAAGGATGAATCAAGAACTTCCAAAGGTGAAACGGCAAATTGAGCTTTGACAGGCTTCGACTACAAGGTAAGTAACTCAACTCTCTTGAATTATTTTGAAATTACTTGATGTTTTCCATGATGCATTTTCTCTTTTCTTTTGAATAATTATTTTTCTTGAAAATTGTATGTTTTATGTTAATAGAATAAAATGTTAGATTTAAATAATCATATATATGTGCTTGAGAAGCAAGAATGTGTATTTTGATGATTTCCATATTAACTTTCAATGATGATGCATGGTTTTTATATGGAAGGCTTGATAATATTTTTTTTAAACCTTGTCTTTGGTTTTCAAACATGATGTATGTTTTTGACATAAGAACAAAACTTGAGCATGCTAATATAAAGTCATTCACATAAATTAAAACTAAAGAAGTTTTAGTTATCTATAAGAATCATTCAAAATTATGTTCAATGAAACCATTGCATAATGATGTAATGAAAATATTAAACATTTTGAAACCATGTTTTAGTGTCATGCATAATGATCATACTTAATAAATTTCAAAATTATGCATATGAATCTTGTGATTTATGGATTATTGATTTTTACCATAATGAAAGTGGCTTATTAATCTTTGTTGTAATAAATCATACACTTTCGGTTTTAAACATTATACATGTTTTTATTTGGTATAAGTGAAATAAAATCATATGAATTGAAACAACTAAAAAGAGGAAAATATTTTTTCCTTGAAAAATTATTTATCTCTATCCTATTGATCTTGATGTTTATTATGATAAATCTATGTATACCATTTTGAATCTCTTGAAAGTAATGTTGATATTTTGAAGATTTTGATGATTTAAATTTGAAATGAGTTTTATCAAAATCATGATATTGATTTCTTGGAATAACATGAGATTACCTTTGATGATCATTTTGATTCTGTTAGGATCAAGAGCACAAAGAGGGGGGGGGGTGAATTAGTGCAGCGGAAATCTTTCAACTATTAAAATCGAAAGCTACGTTCGATAAAATCGGTTTACGTCTAAATGCCGATTCTTAAGATACTAAACTTTGAGATACGTTTTATAAATGCGCAGAAGGCAGTTTGCAGTTATGATTGAGATCAAAACGTAAACGTAAACTGAAATTTGAAGATCGTACGAAAAAGCCGATTTACGTCTAAACGTAGATTCGGAAAGCTTTGAACATAGAAACTCGTTCGTAAAAGCGCAGAAGGCAGTAGCTATTTAGGAGGTTTGCAGTGAAGATAAAATGCTTAAAGTAAATGCAAACCGAGATTTAGAGTGGCTCGGTCAATTTTGACCTACTCCACTTTTGGCTTCCTCCACCGACGAGGTCACCGACGTCAACTAGAGGCCTTCCTTCAATAGGCGAAGGCCAACCACCCTTTTACAGTTTCACTCCTTTTGATGGGCGTAGGAGACAACCCTTACAGAAATTTCTCTCCTCTCTTTACAAATCAGAACCTGGAAGAACAGAGGGAGAAGAACTTTTGGCCTTTACAACAATTTTGAGCTCTAAGAATCATAGAGAAAGATCAAGATTTCGAGTGTAAGTTCTTGCTCTTTCAGTGCTGAATGAGTGGGGTATTTATAGGCCCCAACCCAGTTCAAATTTGGAGCTCAAAACTATCAATTCTCGGAATTCCGGGATCAGGCGGTTGCACCTCCTGATTGGGGTGGTTGCACCGCCTGGCAGAGCTCGAAGACTGAGCCTCTAGGCAGTACAACCTCTGTCAGGGGTGGTGGCACCTCTCTGCCAGAGCTCAAAGACCGAGCTCAGGCGGTTGCACCTCCTGACTGGGGCGGTTGCACCGCCTACCAGAGCTCGAAGACCGAGCTCAGGCGGTGCTACCTCCTGTCAGGAGAGGTTGCACCGCCCAGTCTCGCTTGGAGACTGAGCCCAAGCGGTTGCACCTCCTGGCTGGGGTGGTTGAACCGCCCAGTCTCGCTTGGAGACTGCCTCTTGGGCGGTGCTACCTCCTATCCTGGCGGTGCTACCTCCTAGCACTATTTTAGGTCCGAATGGGTTGATCCATTCGGCCTAATTTGGGTCTTTCAGGGGCCCAATTGCCCCAAGATTAAGTTAATGGGATCACCTCCTATTTCTAACTGAATCATTATGCTAACTACGATTAGTTCCTAAGACATTTACTGCAACTTGCTCCGGTACGTCAATCGCTTCTTCCGACGAGCTTCCGGCAAACTTCCGTCGATCATCCGATGAACCCTCGGTGATGCTCCTGCGGACTTCCGGCACACTCCTGGATTTACGATGATCCACTTGGCAAGTTCCGACGAGCTTCTTTGGCAAGCTCCTGGACTTCTCGGATTTGTTCCCGTAGAACCTCCGACGATCGTCCGAACTTCCGTAGAACTCTCGAACTCCCAACGTGATCATTGTCTTGACTCTGGCGCAACTCCTGCTGCATGTCTTTCTTCCATTGTAGTTAATCCTGCACACTCAAAACAAAAACTTCGATCGAGACAATTAATCCTAAGCAATTAACCAAGTTGTCCGGCATGTCATTGGTCCCTCGACGCTTCGTCCGATTCTTTGGCGCATCATCCTCTTTTGTGGCCTATTGCCCAATCGGCTAGTTAACTCCATAGCTTTGATATTCTTGGTGCAATATCTTCTCCTCTTGGCCCGATGCCCGAATCCATAGCCCGAAGCCTTCAGTCGATACGTCAATTGTTCCTCCGGCTCGACGTCCAATCTTCTGACATGTTTTCCTCTAGCACAACATGATTTTTTCTGCTTTAATTGTCTCATCTTGATCGAAGCATCCTGTGTGATAGAACTCTTACAGATTCTAAACTTGGGGTTGATCTCTTTAGGGGATCGGCCTCCTTGAAACTCTATAGGGGATCGGCCTCCTTGAAACTCTATAGGGGTTCTTCCCTCCAAGTTGCTGCTCAAAGGCTGCAGAAAATATTCATCTATTGCTTAAGAAAAGAGAATGAATACATGGCTATTTATATGGCTTCTAAACCCTAACTCCTAATAGGACTCCTACTTAAGACTCTTACTTCTAACCAACTCCTAATAGGACTCCTACTCAAGACTCCTATTCCCTTACAACTCCTAATTCTTCTCTAAGAGAAAACCTCCTACATGAATGTCCCTATCAATTAGGACTCTCCTAGCTAGAGTCCTAACAGACCCGCCCTCTTCAAATCAGCCTTGTCCTCAAGACTGAGATTCCATGAACTCAGGGAACCGGGTCTTCAGCTCCTCATATGGTTCCCATGTGGCATCTTCAAGTGGTAGATTATTCTAATGCACTAGTACTTCGGCAGAGGGATGTCGACGACGCATCACAATCCTGCGATCGAGGATGGCTTGTGGTTGGGCTTGAATAACTCCATCCTCAGTTGTGTTGGGCAGTTGGATCTGGGGTGACTCGTGTTCTCCCAACTTGGGCTTTAGGCATGATACGTGGAAGATAGGGTGAATTTTGGCATCCTCAGGTAATTTAAGTCTATATTCCATGGCTCCAATTCGCTCCGTGATCTGATAGGGCCCATAAAAACGTGGGGATAGCTTCATGGAGGCTCGAGTGTTAATAGAGAGTTGCTTGTATGGTTGTAGGCGAAGATAAACCTAATCTCCCACTAAAAATTCTCTTTCACTTCGTCGTGTGTCGGCTTGCTGCTTCATTCTAGTTTGAGTAGTAGAGAGATTATCTTTTAACAGTTGTAAGAGTTTGTCCCTATCAATCAATTCTTGGTCAACCTGATCTACCTTGGCCGAGCCAATTACATACTTTGGAATCACAAGGGCTGGTCGACCATACAATGCTTCATAAGGGGCACATTTTGTAGATGAATGATATGTAGTATTATACCCCTATTCGGCCTAGGGAAGCCATTTCGCTCACTCTTTTGGTCGGTCGCTAGCAAAACACCGGAGGTACGTCTCTAAGCACCTATTTACCACCTTTGTTTGGCCGTCAATTTGTGGATGAACGCTGTGCTCATCTTGAGTTTGGTGCCTTGTAACTGAAATAACTCGGTCCAAAATTTACTAGTGAAGATCCTATCACGATCACTTACGATGGACCTTGGCATCCCATGCAGTTTAACAATATTTTCTATGAATATCTGGGTAATACTAGCAGTAGTGTAGAGATTTCTCATAGCACAAAAATGAGCATATTTCGTAAGTCGATCAACCACCACGAGAATTGTGCTTTTACCTTTGGAAGATGGCAGCTCTTCAATGAAGTCCATGGAGATGCCAGTCCACACTAAGTCTGGTATGGGTAATGGTTGTAGCTTCCCTGGATTTGCCACAGTTTCACCCTTGTGTTGTTGACATACATCACATTGTGCCACATATTCAGCAATAATTTTTTTCATCCCTCTCCAATAATAATTTTGTTTCACTCTTTTGTAGGTTTTTAGGAATCCAGAGTGCCCTGCTGAAGGTATGGAGTGCATTTCATGCAAGATGATTGCGATGCAAGGGGAGTCAGGTATAAGCACAATGCGACCTTTGTAGCATAGATCCCTCGAATCCTAAGTGTAGTGGGCTATTTGCTAGTCATAGGTGCCCAACAAGCCAATCACGTGAGTGATAGTTCGTGTGACTTGATACAGAATCTTTTTGCTTATTATATTTTAGCATATATTACTTTATAACTATTGCATAAATGCATATATATATTGTGATGTCCTTGGATTTGTGCAATGGGAATTGGATCGTGATGAGATCACGATAATGAGATCGATTCACCTTTAAACACATATCCTAAATAATCTCGATCATAGGTTACTCGAGAGGGACATTGTGATAACCGGACAGATTGGTGTGCTGTAGACCCGTCCATATGATGGATGCAGCTGGTCTCATAGCTGCTCGTGTAGGGATACTAGGGATACAATACAAGTGCTCATTGGAGAATGAGTTCACTGATTGATCCGCTTACGGAATGCTGGATGGTTGATGATGCCTTATTGTCAGACAGCGATTCCGTAGTCCTAGTGGTGTATCTGGTCCTTAGACTTGAGACACCAAGGATGTCCTGTATGAGTGCTCCACTCTTTGATACCAGACTTATAGGTTTGGCTATCCCAGATCTAGTACAGTTGGTCATTGGGAGTGGTAGTCGACCTTATGAGGGCTATTGAGTGTTGATAGAGGATCATCCACTCTCGGCGTCATGAGAGGAATATCCCATGTGTTCTTGCTCAGACAAATCCCTGGCTAGGGTCATTCTGGTTGAGAGAGAAAGAGTTCTCCGAGAGAATCCGATTAGAGCGAGACTCGAGTAGAAACCGTATGGGTCTGACAGCACTATACTCAATATATGGTCTCTGGGATATTAGATGGATTAGAGACTATAGGTACACGATAATTGAGGACAGACATGTCCAATGGATTGGATTCCCCTATATCGTCTTGGGACTACGACGTAGTGGCCTAGTACGTCCGTAGTCGATGAGTAAAAGATTGGATTCACTGAGTACGTCCGTAGTCGATAACTGAGGACTACAGGTCCAATGGATTGGATTCACTGAGTTAGAAGGAGTTTTGACAGGTATGACTCACGGCCAGCTCGATATTGGGCCTAGAGGGTCACACACATATGGTAGGCATTGCGATGACTAGAGGTTCGGATATGAGATATCCGACGGAGCCCTTGTCTTATTAGATGCAGATCCAATACCCACTAGGGGAGGACCCATTAGGGTTATGATAGGGGACCTTTATAAATAGGAGGGATTCAGAGCTTCATAGGCTAGAGCCTTTGCTTGCCTTTCCTATTCTCCTCTCCCTCTCCACCTCAGAGCAGGCCTGGAGTTTTGAGGAGCGTCGTCGCAACCCTGCTGTGTGGATCACCGCTAGAGAGGAGGACGCTTGACCTCCTTCACCCTCTCCTAAGGATCTACAAGGAAACAGGGATATACGATCTCCCTATGTAACACAATCTACTCTATACGCGCTTTTAAGTTTCGCGGATTTTGCGCACCAATCTTCGCACGACGACGAACATCTCTTTGGGAATCGGGGATTTTGTTTTCTTGTTCTTCTGCTGCGCATATGATGTCGCCCACAAGATTTCCCAACACTATTGTACTTTGATCCTCCTCCAATTTTTTTATGATGTTGCTAGTCTCTGGATCCTTCTTCCATTCTTCCCTAATGTCCTCGAGGAGACCGGTGGTAGGAAGGGAGATGGCTGAAACCTTAGCTTGTTCAGGTAGCCGTGAGAGTGCATCTGCTACAACGTTTTCTTTCCCCTTTTTGTAAATAATTTCATAATCGAATCCAAGAAGTTTGGTTACCCATTTTTGCTGCTCAGGGGATGATATCTTTTGCTCCAAAAAGTACTTGAGGCTTTTATGGTCAGTTTTAATTTGAAATCGTTGGCCGATCAGATAGGGTCTCCACCTCGTTACTGCATGTACAATGGCAAGCATCTCCTTATCATATACTGACATGTTTTGATGGGCGGGAGATAATGCCTTACTAGTGTATGCAAGTGGTCGATCATTTTGCATGAGAACGGCTCTAATTCCGACTCCAGATGCGTCGGCCTCAATGATGAAGGGTCTATTGAAATCTAGTAGCGCAAGCACCGGCGTCGTTGTCATAGCTGCTTTAAGTTTGTCGAAGGCAGCAGAGGCTTTGTCCGACCATTGGAAAGCATCTTTTTTCAGTAAAGAAGTGAGTGGTGCACTGATCTTCCCATAGTCCTTAACAAATTTACGGTAGTAGCCCGTTAGTCCAAGGAACCCCCGCAGTAATTTCACGTTTGTAGGTTTCGACCAGCCTTGCATTGCCTCAATTTTTGTTGGGTCTATCGCCACTCCTTCTTCTGATATTATATACCCAAGGTACTCTACTTTTTGCTGGAGAAAGCTACACTTTGGTTGCTTAACAAAAAGAGTATTCTCCCGAAGGATCATCAAAACAATCCGTAAATGCTGAAAGTGAGTCTCAAGAGAAGGGCTATAAACGAGAATTTCATCGAAAAATACCAGCACAAATTTACAAAGAAAGCTCCGAAATATATCATTCATGAGACTTTGAAATGTTGAAAGAGCATTAGTGAGTCCAAAAGGCATTACTAAGAATTCATAATGGCCATCATGTGTGCAAAATGCAGTTTTTGGAATGTCATCGTCACATACCCGAATTTGGTGGTAACCGGATCGGAGGTCCAACTTCGTGAAGACTCGAGCTCCTTTCAATTCATCAAGAAGTTCATCCACCACTGGTATTGGGTACTTGTCCTTGACGGTGATGCCATTTAAAGCTCGGTAGTCAATGCACATCCGCCAAGTTCCATCCTTCTTGCGTAAAAGTAGCACCGGTGAGGAATAGGGGCTGCAACTTGGCCGAATCACCCCTATTTCAAGCATCTCCTTTACGATCTTTTCAATTTCATCTTTCTGGAGGTGAGGATATCGGTATGGTCGAGTGTTCGCTGGTGGCTTGCCCAGAAGGATTGGAATTCGATGGTCATATTGCCGAGAAGGAGGAAGACCGCGCGGTTCAACAAATATGGCGGTAAATTCAGTAAGCAATTGGGCAAGATTTTGATCTTCAATTTCTATTTTCTTCTCTTCTGGTTATGGCTGGAGATGCATCAAAAACCCACCATTTACCTTGTGCAAAAATTTCTCCATTCGTTGGGTCGAAACAGTGGTAACGTTGCTTCCGCGCTTCCCGCGTAGGATGATCTGTTTGCCCTTACAGTAGAATTTCATAATTAATTTAGAAAAGTTCCAAGAGACATCACCTAGTGTAGTCAGCCATTCTATACCAGGCACTGCCTCATAGTCATTGATTGGTAGGAGGAAGAAATCGGTGATAATTTCTTGGTCTTGCAGTAATAGTTTCACCTGCGGGCATCTTTGGTCGCACTTTAGGATTCTGCCGTCGGCAACCTTTACATCGAACTTGCTACAACCTTCAATATGCAGTGTCATCCGAGTAGTAACCTTACTATTCAGGAAGTTTTTAGTGCTACCCATGTCGATGAGAACAGTGATCGGCTGTTGTTTGAGAAGGCCTCCAACTTTCATCGTTTGCGGATTTGAGTAGCCGGCTAGTGCGTGTACCGTAATGTCGGTCGGCTGTGGCTCTTCTTCCATATTTTCTTCTTCATGTTCAAGGCTCTCTTCTAGATGTTCAATGACCTCTTCTTCTACTAGTTCAATCATAAGAAGTCTACCTTTTTTACAATGATGCTCGCGGCTCCACGGCTCGTCGCAATGCCAACATAACCCCTTCGCAGATCGCTCCCGAAGTTCTTCTCTTGTTAACCTTTTGGGTAAAGGGACTCGGTTGATAGTAGAGGGGGCTGAGGGCTTTAGTATTGTAGGTCATGGATGTTGAATCTCGGATTTTGATGATATAATCAATTGGTGGGTTAATTGATCTAATCCATATTATTGAGTTAAGTGTGCAGGATTAACTACGATAACCAGAAAACATAAAGCAAGGATACCGGAGTCGAGCTCGATGGACGTTTAAGAGACCGAAGAATCATCGGAGATGCTGCCGGAACCATCCGAGAAGAAATCGGGAACGTGTCGGAAGTTCGCCGAAGAAATCGTCGGAGGCTCGCGGAGATCACCGAGAAGGCTCGGCTACTCGTTAAAAGTCATCACAAAGATTGGGAGCTTGCAGGGTGTCCGTCGGAAGAAGTTCGTCGGAAAGCTCGCCGGAACAAGACTCGACGTTCGCGGTTGAAAATTTGCTTAGGATGTGTTTTGGTTATGTAGTCCACTTGTAATTAGGATTAGGATTAAGAGATAATCCTATATCCTGGTTAGGGGCCAACTGGGCCCAAAGTCAGAGTTGGTTTAGGCTAAAAATTAAGCTAAACCAGCGAACTAGAGAGCCAAGATTGAAGCCCAACTAGTGGCTGAAAACACTGTAGTTGGGCTGAAATCACTGTAGGCGGTGGCACCGCCTAGTTGGGCGGTGGAACCGCCCAGCACCCGAGTGCTGGGCGGTGACACCTCCTGGCTGGGCGGTGGCACCGCCCAGTACCCGCCTGGCTGGGCGGTGGAACCTCCAGCACCGGGAACCCTAAAAGAATTCAAATTTTGAAACCCAAAATTTGAATCCTCTTGAGGCCTATAAATACCCCTCTAATCTCAACTGAGGTTACAACTTTTGAGAAGCATTTTGATTGAGAGAAAAGTCTTAGAAAGTCTTAGAAGTCTTGTTTTCAATTTGCTAGAGAGTTCTCCTCCTTTCTTATTGAAAATTTGTAAGAGGTTGAGCTGCTTGTAAAAGGTTGTAAGAGGGGTGTTTACCCTTCCATTTCAAGAGACTTGCTAGTGGAAGGTGGGAGCCTCATCGAAGAGGGGCCTCGCAAGTGGAGTAGGTCATTTGACCGAACCACTCTAAAAATCGGCGTAATCTCTGGTTTGCTCTTTATTATTGTCATTTACATTACTGCAAATCTTCTTACTGCTTTAGTTCCTTATTACTCCTATTGCGCAACTTCAAGAATACGCCTTCAAGTTAAATTTCTCAAGTTTCGTTCTTAACGTACGAAAGATTTTGATTAAAATCGAAGTTTTTATCCGCTGCACTAATTCACCCCCCCCTCTTAGTGCCGCTCCGATCCTAACAAGTGGTATCAGAGCAAGGTTATCTCTCATATTTGGTTTAATACCCAAGAGAGATGGCTTACTCCGGCATGCAAGAGGGCCATTCTATTGCACGACCACCTTTGTTTAATGGGTCGGATTACACATATTGGAAGACTCGCATGAGAATCTTCCTCATTTCTATGGACTTTGAGCTTTGGTCTATTGTCGAGAATGGATTTCAAAAATCTTCTCTTCCGATGAGCGAATGGAATGAATCGGAGAAGAAGGTTTTTGCTTTAAATGCAAAGGCTATGAATGCCTTGTTTTGTGCACTAGACAAAAACGAATTTAATCGTGTTTCAATGTGTGATTCGGCTTTTGATATTTGGAGAACTCTTGAGGTCACTCATGAAGGCACTAGCCGAGTGAAAGAGTCCAAAATCAACATCCTTGTGCACTCTTACGAACTTTTTCGAATGAAACCAAGTGAGTCCATCGGAGACATGTACACCCGGTTTACGGATGTCATCAATGGACTCAAAGCTCTTGGTAAAGATTTTACTAACTTTGAACTAGTAACTAAAATCTTAAGATCCCTCCCTAAAAGTTGGGATCCAAAAGTTACGGCCATTCAAGAGGCCAAAGACCTTAAAGCATTCCCTCTTGAAGAACTCATTGGGTCTCTAATGACCTACGAAATGACATGTCAAGCTCATGACGAGCTCGAGAACCCCCTTCCAAAGAACAGGAAGGATATGGCACTCAAATCACAAGAAGACCACTTGAAAGGAACATCAAGTGATGAGGACAGTGACAATGACATTGCACTTTTGACTCAAAAGTTTAAAAAATATTTAAGAAAGAACAGATTTAAAAATAATACAAAAAATAAATTTGAACAAAAGAAAGACCAAGTGATTTGCTATGAATGCAAAAAACCGGGACACTACAAGAACGATTGTCCTCAAGCCAAAAAGAGGACATCAAAGAAGAAGGCGTTCAAGGCAACGTGGGATGATTCAAGTGCATCCGAAGAAGAGGAGTCCAACACCGAGCAAGTTGCTCATTACGCGCTAATGGCGTTAGGAGAAGAGGTATGTGATTTATTTAATGAAGATTTATCTTTTGAAGAACTGTCTATTGCTTTTCATGAATTATTTGATGAATGTAGAACTGTTAGCAAGAAGTTAAGTATCTTAAAGAAAGAGCATGCTTTGCTACAAGATAAGTTTGATAGTCTTCAAACTCCTCCATGCTCTAAGTGTGAGCACTTAGAAGCAATAAAAAATGAAAATATGCTTCTTAAGGAAACCTTAAACAAGTTTAAGGTTGGTAGCAAAGGATTAGATATGATCCTTGCAAACAAGGGTCACATCGCAAATAGAAATGGAATTGGATTTGTAAAAGGATTATATCAAAATCCCACCACTTTCGTAAAAGGACCTACATTACATGTTTCCTCTTATGTGAAATGCAACTTTTGTTGCAAATCTGGACATATTGCCTACAAATGCCCATTTAGGAAAATTAGTTCACAAAAATTAATATGGGTTCCTAAAGGAACTATAAAGAATTCAATCATAAATAACAAAGTTAGTGGGTCAATTTTTGAGGCACCCAAAATCAAATGGGTACCTAAAAATCATCCTCTTTTGTAGACAAACCCACAAGCTAGGAGCAAGAGATGGTATCTCGATAGTGGATGCTCAAGACATATGACTGGAGATCCATCTCATTTCTCTATGCTCACTAGCAAAGAAGAAGGGTACGTTACCTTCGGAGACAACAACAAGGGCAAAATCATTGGCAAGGGAACTATTGGTAACAAATTTAATTTTTCCATTGATGATGTCTTACTAGTTGATGGATTGAAACATAATCTCTTGAGTATTAGTCAACTATGCGATAAAGGTTACATTGTTAGATTTGAATCAAATATGTGCATTATTGAAAAACCAAATCATAATATGACTATGATTGCTTTAAAACAAAATAATGTCTATACCATCAATCTTGATGAACTAAGTAATGAAATGTGCTTCTCCGTCGTAAATGATGATGCTTGGCTTTGGCATAGGAGATTAGGCCATGCAAGCATGAAAACAATATCTAAGATCTCATCTCAAGAATTAGTACGAGGAATTCCAAATATGAAGTTTATTAAGGACAAAGTATGCGATGCATGTCAACTAGGCAAACAAATAAAAACAAGCTTCAAACCAAAAAATCAAATTAGCACTACTAGACCATTACAATTGATCCATTTGGACTTATTTGGACCAATTGATACAACAAGTCTAGGTGGAAGCAAATATGCCTTTGTGATTGTGGATGACTACTCTAGATACACTTGGACCTATTTCTTAGCTCACAAAAGTGATTACTTCAAGTGTTTCTCTAAATTTTGTAAACTCACTCAAAATGAAAAAGGCTTCATGATTTCATCAATTCGGAGTGATCACGGTGGTGAATTCCAAAACCGTGACTTTCAAAATTTTTGCGAAAGTAATGGGTACAATCACAACTTCTCAACTCCAAGAAATCCTCAACAAAATGGAGTAGTTGAAAGGAAAAATAGAAACCTACAAGAAATGGCAAGAACTATGTTGAATGAACATAGTTTACCTAAGTACTTTTGGGCCGAAGCCGTAAATACGGCTTGCTACATCATGAATAGAGTCCTAATAAGACCATCCTTATCCAAAACTCCCTATGAATTATGGAATAACAAAAAACCAAACATCTCCTATTTTAAAGTTTTTGGTTGTAAATGCTTTATTTTAAATGAAAGGGATGCTTTAGGAAAATTTGATGCTAAATCCGATGAAGGCATCTTTCTTGGTTACTCTTCCGTTTCTAAAGCTTTTCGGGTTTTTAATAAAAGAACTTTAGTAATTGAAGAGTCTATTCATGTAGTTTTTAATGAAATTTCCGATTTAAAGAAAAATGATTTTGATGATGATCTTGGTTTTGATAATTTGAATTTAAATGAACCCTCTCCTCAAAATAGCCTTTTGAATGCATCTTCTTCCGAAATTTCTTTACCAAAAGAATGGAAGTATGTAGATGCTCATCCAAAAGAGCAAATTATAGGAGATACATCAAAAGGGGTTCAAACTCGTTCTTCTTTCAAAAATTTCTGTGCTAACGCCGCTTTCCTTTCTCAAATTGAACCTAAATGCATTGACGAAGCCTTAAAAGATGATTTTTGGATCATTGCAATGCAAGAAGAATTGAACCAATTTGAGAGGAATGAGGTATGGAAGCTTGTTCCTAGACCAAGTGACCACTTAGTCATAGGTACTAAGTGGGTCTTTAGAAACAAGCAAGACGAAAATGGTATCGTGGTTAGAAACAAGGCTAGATTAGTGGCCAAAGGTTTCAACCAAGAAGAAGGTATCGATTACGATGAAACCTTCGCTCCCGTGGCTCGATTAGAAGCCATAAGGATGCTCCTTGCCTATGCTAGTAGTAATAATTTTAAACTATTTCAAATGGATGTTAAAAGTGCTTTCTTGAATGGTTTTATTTCCGAAGAAATATTTGTCGAACAACCTCCCGGATTTGAAAATTCTCTTCTTCCTAATCATGTATTCAAATTGACTAAAGCTCTCTATGGCTTAAAACAAGCTCCTAGAGCTTGGTATGAAAGGCTTAGTTCCTTTCTTATTTTAAATAATTTTACCAAAGGCAAGGTTGATACTACATTGTTTATTAAACATTTTGAAAATAATTTTCTTATTGTGCAAATTTATGTTGACGATATTGTGTTTGGCTCTTCGGATGAATCACTATGTGAATCATTTGCCAAATGTATGAGTCTAGAATTTGAAATGAGTTTAATGGGTGAATTAACTTTCTTTTTGGGATTACAAATCAAACAACTTAGTGATGGTATATTTCTTAACCAATCGAAATATACATTAGAATTGTTAAAACGATTTAACATGGATAATTCAAAAGCAATAAACACCCCTATGAGTACTACGACTAAGTTAGATATGGATGAAAATGGTGAAAGTTTCGATCAAAAAACATATAGGGGAATGATAGGTAGTCTACTCTACCTCACTGCGACTAGACCAGATATTATGTTTAGTGTAGGACTTTGCGCTAGGTTTCAATCTAATCCTAAATTATCTCATCTTAAGAGTGTTAAAAGAATATTTAGATATCTCAAAGGAACTCCAAATTTAGGATTGTGGTATCCAAAATCTGAAAAATTCGATCTAATAGCTTATGCAGATGCCGATTTTGGCGGATGCAGGATAGATAGAAAAAGTACATCCGGAACATGCCAATTTTTAGGACATGCACTTGTTTCTTGGACTTCTAAGAAACAAAATTCAGTCGCACTATCTACGGCGGAAGCCGAATACATTGCTGCAAGTGCATGTTGTGCACAAGTAATTTGGATGAAAAATACATTAGAAGACTATGGAATTCACTTTAAAAATATTCCCATAAAATGTGATAATACTAGTGCCATATGCCTTACTAAAAATCCAATTCAGCACTCTAGAACTAAGCACATCGACGTTAGGCATCATTTCATACGCAATCATGTTTTTAACAATGATGTTGTTCTAGAATTCATTGACACAAAGCATCAATTAGCAGATATATTTACAAAAGCTTTGAATGAAGACCAATTTGAATTCATTAGAAGGAAATTAGGTATGTTAAATTGTCCCTAAACAATAAACTTGTTTGATTGGATTTTCCGTAAAGTTTTTCATCTTCTTTCCATCTCTCATTCTCCTTCAAATTCCATATGACATGTTGTGAAATCTCGAAATCGACTTTGATGACTTGATTATGAATTTCAAGTTAGCGATTTGATTTAAATAAGTTTTATCTAAATCATAATCTTGATCTTGCAAAATTGGAATCACAAATAATATCACTTGGCATTCATGAATTGATACTTACAAATATGAAAGTATTGGCATTCATGACTTGAATTTGATTGAAACATTGTATGCTTAAATTCATCATTCTCCTATGTTTCAAAAATTCTTTAAATGCCTTATGTGATGATTAAAAAGTAATGTTGAGATTTTCATGAATTTGACGATTTGAATGAGTTTGTATTCGAATTATGATCTTGACTTCGTGAAATTACTACTTGAATTTTTTATCCCAATCTCTCTCTTATACATCTACAATTTCTATTATTCATAGAAAGAAGAGATTAGATAATATGAATGCATGCTGAATTTTCCTCTAAAATGAACTCTGCGTAAATATTTTTGCATACTTAATTTTCAATGATAAAATCGTTGTATGACAAAATATGTGCTTCAAGTCTCATTTTCCTTTTTGTTGATGACAAAGGGGGAGAAAAGTGATGACTTATATCATTCTTAATAGCATGACAAAATATGAATTGCAAAATCCTTGAGAAAAGTGATCGATCGATGATTATCTTATATGCCTTGCAAAATCCTTGAAAATATCGTAAGATTGATTGATCATATTGAATGCATGTCTAAAATGTATAATCATGCAATTCAAGTTGAAAATCTTTATCTCTTGTCATAGTAAAATTTGTCTCTTATCTTTCGACTTGAAAAAGATTTTCATCAAAGTTTCGTACTTACTATTGTTTAATGAGGATAACGATAGAGTTCTACGATTAGAACTTATCGGGTTATGCTTGAATCCAATGGGATGGAATTCAAGTGTTTTTTTTTTTATCTTCTCATAATATGGCATATAGATAGGGGGAGTTATGTTTAACTCCGTCATCAATTGATTGTCATCATCAAAAAGGGGGAGATTGTTGAATCTCGGATTTTGATGATATAATCAATTGGTGGGTTAATTGATCTAATCCATATTATTGAGTTAAGTGTGCAGGATTAACTACGATAACCAGAAAACATAAAGCAAGGATACCGGAGTCGAGCTCGATGGACGTTTAAGAGACCGAAGAATCATCGGAGATGCTGCCGGAACCATCCGAGAAGAAATCGGGAACGTGTCGGAAGTTCGCCGAAGAAATCGTCGGAGGCTCGCGGAGATCACCGAGAAGGCTCGGCTACTCGTTAAAAGTCATCACAAAGATTGGGAGCTTGCAGGGTGTCCGTCGGAAGAAGTTCGTCGGAAAGCTCGCCGGAACAAGACTCGACGTTCGCGGTTGAAAATTTGCTTAGGATGTGTTTTGGTTATGTAGTCCACTTGTAATTAGGATTAGGATTAAGAGATAATCCTATATCCTGGTTAGGGGCCAACTGGGCCCAAAGTCAGAGTTGGTTTAGGCTAAAAATTAAGCTAAACCAGCGAACTAGAGAGCCAAGATTGAAGCCCAACTAGTGGCTGAAAACACTGTAGTTGGGCTGAAATCACTGTAGGCGGTGGCACCGCCTAGTTGGGCGGTGGAACCGCCCAGCACCCGAGTGCTGGGCGGTGACACCTCCTGGCTGGGCGGTGGCACCGCCCAGTACCCGCCTGGCTGGGCGGTGGAACCTCCAGCACCGGGAACCCTAAAAGAATTCAAATTTTGAAACCCAAAATTTGAATCCTCTTGAGGCCTATAAATACCCCTCTAATCTCAACTGAGGTTACAACTTTTGAGAAGCATTTTGATTGAGAGAAAAGTCTTAGAAAGTCTTAGAAGTCTTGTTTTCAATTTGCTAGAGAGTTCTCCTCCTTTCTTATTGAAAATTTGTAAGAGGTTGAGCTGCTTGTAAAAGGTTGTAAGAGGGGTGTTTACCCTTCCATTTCAAGAGACTTGCTAGTGGAAGGTGGGAGCCTCATCGAAGAGGGGCCTCGCAAGTGGAGTAGGTCATTTGACCGAACCACTCTAAAAATCGGCGTAATCTCTGGTTTGCTCTTTATTATTGTCATTTACATTACTGCAAATCTTCTTACTGCTTTAGTTCCTTATTACTCCTATTGCGCAACTTCAAGAATACGCCTTCAAGTTAAATTTCTCAAGTTTCGTTCTTAACGTACGAAAGATTTTGATTAAAATCGAAGTTTTTATCCGCTGCACTAATTCACCCCCCCCTCTTAGTGCCGCTCCGATCCTAACAATGGAGTGATCCTACTCCTCCGGGCTTCATGATTCAATCGTTCCTCTTGAAGTCGTGCGAAAGAGATGGCTGCCATAAGCGTGTATGGTGGTCGCGCCTTAACTTCTCCCCGGATCTCCGGCTTTAAGCCCTCAATAAAAATCCCCAATAGTTATTTTTCAGACCAATCATGAGTTTGATTAGATAATCTTTCAAACCTGGTTTGGTACTCCTGAATGGTGGAGGTTTGTCGGATCTTTGCTAGTTTTCCATCAATGTTCTCGTAATAAGTTGGTCTGAAGCGGATCAGTAGTCCTTCTTTGAATTGTCGCCATGAAAGGACTCCATAAGTGTGTTCAAACCAGTTAAACCATTGTATGACATCCCCTTCAAGATATATAGCTGCAGTTTCCACCATGGATGCATCCGCAGTTTTATGGTACCGAAAATATCGCTCCGCGTACGAGATCCAACCAATTGGGTCTCTTTCTTCCCATCTAGGGAAGTCCACTCTCATGCGTGAATAGTTGGGGTCAGTCATAGAGCCTCCCCTCTCTTGGAAGTCATCTCTTTGGGTATGATGTGATTGGTTAGAGCTCTCTCCTTGATGTGATTTCTTCGGGCTTGGTGGTCGGCCCAAACTGAATTCGGTAAGGAGAGTCCGAATCTTATCCTCCATTCGTGCCTCAAAGGCTTCAAATTTAGCATTGATTGCCTCCTCAGATACCATAGTATATGACTCCAAATCTGTGATGTTAAAATCTCTCTTTTGTTGACAGGTTAAGGCATATATAGGTTTGATAGAAATCAATGAAAGTTTGCTGCAGAATTGTGTTGTCTTGTAAGAGCAGAATTATCGTCGAAGAAACAGTGGTTTCTCGACAAAATCTCCACCAAAAATTTGAGAGATTTGAGGAGGGAATTGACTATAATATCTTAGTTTATATGAGAGAGAAAATATAGTATCAAGATCAAACAAACAGTGCTATGCGGTCGAAATTCTGCAATGTATCTTTCGTTGTAGAGATGAAAACTTTGTGACGAAAAGTTTATGCAGCAATATAGGAACAATTTTTTTTTTTTTTTGGATTTTCGAATAGGGATAACTAAATTGCAGCAGCAGTAAGGTAGGAAACTAGAACCTATTGAAATTCACGGGATGATCCGCGGTGGTGGAGATGATGGCGGAATTTGGCGACGATCTTTTAAGCAATTGTGGGAATTATTTTGGACAGTTGTGGAGGGTTGATGGATGGTAGTGGAAGGGCAGTGAGATGCCAAGAACCCTGCTCTGATACTAGGTGATAGAACCCTTGCAGATTCTAAACTTGGGGTTTATCTCTTTAGGGGATCGGCCTCCTTGGAACTCTATAGGGGTTCCTCCCTCCAAGTTGTTGCTCAAAGGCTGTAGAAAAGATTCGTCTATTGCTTAAGAAAAGAGAAGAAATTCATAGCTATTTATAGGGCTTCTAAACCCTAACTCCTAATAGGACTCCTACTTAAGACTCTTACTTCTAACCAACTCCTAATAGGACTCCTACTCAAGGCTCCTATTCCCTTACAACTCCTAATTCTTCTCTAAGAAACAACCTTCTACATGAATATCCCTCTCAATTAGGACTCTCCTAGCTAGAGTCCTAACAGAATGTCCCTCTCAATTAGGACTCTCCTAGCTAGAGTCCTAACAGAGTCCTAATAGAATGTCCCTCTCAATTAGGACTCTCCTAGCTAGAGTCCTAACACTATGCCATTCAAAACGTAGATTAAAACATAAACACATATCGATTGGTTTCATCATCAAAATCTGAGATTCAACAAAAGTAAATTGCTCAAAGTATTTAAATGCAAACCGAGTTTTAGAGTGGTTCGGTCAATGTGACCTACATCCACTTTCGGAATACTCCTCCGACGAGGTCACCAGCATCCACTAAAGGCCTTCCTTCAATAGGTGAAGACCGAACACCTCTTTACAACACTTTCTCCTTTTCTCGGGTTTAGGAGATGAACCCTTACAAGCCTCACTCCTCTTTCTTGGATGGTTACAAGGCTAAGAGATGAAGGAGGAGAACTCTAACTTTTATAATACTTTAAGACTCAAGAACTCAAGATTATGCCAATAGGTTTCGTGCCCTTTCATGCAGAAAATGGTGGGGTTTTTATAGGCTCCAATGGCTTCAAAATTGGAGCCAAAAAATGTAATATCCTTGGAATCCGGGGTACTGGCGATACCACCGTTGTTACTGGGTGGTACTACCATCATTGATTTGACTCTAGGCATAACCACCACCCAGAAAACTAGAGGCACTGCCTTCCAAGCAATGCCACTGCTGACCATATTTTTAGGGGCTGAATTGGGTGCTTAATTTGGCCCAATTCAGCCCTATTAAGGGCTCAATTGGCCCATAATTTAGTTAATGGGATTACCTCCCAATCTTAACTTAATTTATGCTCTAACAACGATAATTAAGAAACAATTTACAGTGCTTCTTGTTCCGGTGCATCAATTACTCTTCCTGCGAGCTTCCGACATACTTTCGACGAACATCTGACGAACTCTCGGCAATGTTCCGGTGGACTCCCGGTAAGCTCCTAGACTTTACGACGATCTTCTTAGTGAATTCTGATGAGCTTCTATGGCAAGCTCCTGGACTTCTCGGTTAGTTCCCGTAGAACTTCTGATGAACGTTCGGACTTCCGTCGAACCCTTGAACTCCCAATGAGATCTCGATCTTGACTTCGACACAACACATGCTTTATGTCTTATTGCTATCGTAGTTAATCCTACACACTTTTCTCATCATATAGATTAGATCAAACAAATTATAATTGACTTCATTATCAAAATCCGAGATTCAACACCAACATCAAGAAGTGCATCATAATATTGAAAGGCACATGGCGTCAAAGGGTACATCATAGAATGTAAGAAGTATCAAAGAGTACAACTCATCATGGTGCTTTTTAGTTCCCTACTTTTTATCAACAGAAGAAAATACATAACCTATTCAGGTAGTGGTAAATCAAAATGCCTAAACAAAGTATTCAATTACCAACGAATTTGCTGGGTCTCGGTTTAGATATGATATTGACGTAGTTCAATTCGATCCAGTCGAGTCACTATTGGATCAGCAGATGAGGAGGGTGCTTGCTCTATTAGAGGTGCTGCCTCAAAGGGACTAGTAGGAGGAGAATGACTTTCCCTATATATAGGTGTTTCTGGTTCTAGTTCAGGTTAGGGAGCTTCAGTCCTCCTAGGTAATCAAGTCCAAATTCCGTTTCTTACTATACATCTTAATCTCTTTAATAAATTTCTATTGACGATATTGAATCAATCTAGTTTTAAGGTATCTTCATCAGGTGGAATAGTTATGTCATGGGCATGCATTAGTATAGTAATTAAACCACCATATGGAAGCATCATATCTTTTATTGAGAGTTCAATCATGTTTTGTTTAATCAGATATCCAAAACAGTTATCGTGTCCTGCTATAATCCAATACATTGTTCCAAATTCCATTTGACTAATTTCATAATGATGGTGTTGTTTTGGAAGTAGGATACTTATCACGATATGATGAAGTAATTTTATGCTAAAGGGTAGCAAATGTTCACAACTTTTGGAACGATGGATAGATTTAGGTTACTAAAGATAGTTCCTAATGCCTCAGAATACGTAACCCCAACTAATTCTTCATCCCATAGCCCTCTCAAGTAACAACCTCTTCTTTTCTCAGGAATTCCTACAAGATTGCAAATTACACTATCCATGATGGATATGTGATGCCCTAAGAGATAAGTGGACACCCTATCGTTTTCATCCACATGCAAGTTGTTGTAAAACAATTGAACAAGTTTAGGATAAATGGGTTCACTTATTTGGATGATTGGAAGGACATCTAAGTTAGCAAATCATTGAATTGGTTATAAATTACTCAATTCTTCTAGATATACATATTTTCCCTTTATGAGCACTTCTAGATTCAAAGGTTGGGAATTTAAGGGCATGTTGAGGAGAATAAAAAAGTATGAAATCATAGGTTTCATCTACTCTCCTCTTTCCTTTGTCCCTTGAGGATTTTCTAGATGCCATGGAACTACATAAGTTATCAATGAGAAAACTACAAGTAAGAAGCAAGATCTTATCAATGAATTAAGAAAAAGTTTTGAGGATTACCCTGGTAGTGACCCCTTGAAAAGTAGAGATTGATCCTTAGATTTGTAGAAGAGAAGGGTTTTCTTGGGTTTCTAGAGGAAGAGCAAGAAGAATGAGAGGTGGAGAAGGGTTTAGAGGTGTGGGGAAGAGGTGTAGGAGGGCTTGGGGGTGGTTCTACCGCCAGCCTTAAAAGTGATTTTATAGGGCAGAGTTGCAGGCGGTGGTACTGCAAACTGGGCGGTGCTATCGCCTACATAAAGTGAGGTTTTCCTTGTCTAAATGAGCCATTTAGAAAAGATATGCAGCAAGCATTTTTCTTGGTGTTGGTTTTCCTTGTCTAACATTTTTCTTTTGATATGCAGCAAGCAAATGCTCTTGCCTCTTTTTCTTTTGAGAAAAGCAAGATTAAAATCATTGTGGTGCAAACACTTATTTGTGTAAATATTACATCAAGTCATTTCGAAGTTTGACTTTTGTAAGAATTCTTATAGAAATGATTAGTTCAAACATATTAATGATCCATGAATAAGATCTTTTGTTATGTGAATTGCAAAGAGAAGGAATAAAAGTAAATGATCTCGAAAAAGAAGATTCAATTTTCGAAGGTCGAGAAATCTAGAAAATATAAAAGAGGAACTCAAGTATAAGAATTCCCAAGTTTCAAATATCGAGAAATCAAGATCAAATGTTTATAACATAAGATTTCAAATAATCATTGCATCATCAAGTCATCAAGCATGATTTCATTAAATATAAAGCATCTTCAATCATTTTGTAATTGATAATTTTAATTCTAATGATATTTCATTTATTGTTTTGGCTAGAGAGCTTTATGGGGTATTTTGGATCTCTGGTAATAAGCCTTGAGTATTTACTATCAAAATATTATTTTTGCTCCTAGCTTGTGATGGTAAATATTTCTACAAAGAAGGGTGATTTTTAGGTAGCCATTTGACCTTAGGTGCCTCAAAAATCGATCTGCTCAACTTATCATTTTGCATGGAGTTCATTACGGTTCCTTTAGGAACCCAAATCATTTTGTGTGGACTATGTCTCTTAAACGGACATTTATAAGTAACATGTTCGAGTTTGCAATAAAATTTGCATTTGATGCAAGGTGATAGATGCCATAACTTTCTACACCGATTTTGGATTTCGACAAAATTTATCCAAAAATACACTGACAGATCTTTTCTTTGACACCTAGAATAGTAAATTTGGAGTCTATTTGCCTATCCAAACTATTATTTCAATTGACCCTATGAAATCAGTAAGACAAAGACGAAATCTATAAGACAAAGACTATCGATTTTGACCTTTCAGTACTATGTTGATAATAACTCTTTGTTGAAAATTCTAATCTATGCAAAATATAGTTTATCAGAAACTAGACTCATAGATATTTCAGTGCAAACTAATATGAATGCTTTAGAGCATAAATTCCTATTGAATTATCTGTTCAAATCAACTATATGAATTCTGTAAAACAGAGATAATGTTCTCTGACCTGTGGTTACTAAACTGTTGATAACTCAATGTTGGAATCTCCAATTCATATAAAACTTGATTTATCTAAATCTAGATTGATACATATTTTGAATGATCTCTATTTTGGGCAAATTCGAGTATAATTGGTTATCCAAATAATTCATGCAATGTGCCTCTCAAATTCTGTCATAATCAAGCTTTGATCGATTCCGCCTATTCTTGTTTCATCTTTTTGAAAATTGATGTCAGCTAATATCCTTACTTCAGTTGAGCTTTACATTATTGCTTTGAATCCCTATATAATCTTGTCCATCAAGTATTTGTATACCTGAATCTATTATGTAAAGTTCATGTTTGTATCGCAATGTTCTGTACAAGCACATGCAGTCCATTGTTCCGCATGTACTTTCGATATATCTCAATTTATTATTCATAATACCCTTTTGTACTCTGGTGTTTATGAGATAATATGAAATTTTGATAAAAATGGTAAATGGATTATTTGGACCTTTGCTAGAAATGGTAAAGGGTATGTGCTTAGAGCCCGCGATGCTCTAGATTATGTTTAGTGGTCATTCAGAAATAGATAGACCATAATATGTTATGATCCCACTTCACCATCTATGTGTTTGATATGATATCCAGAGCTTTGATTATATGCTTCTCTATGTGCTTTGGATAAGAATGAAATGCATGCAACGTCAAATGTGACGTTTGAGCTTCTATTTCATATTTGTTCTTTGATATACTACAAAATACTTTCTATGTCATTGATATACTCTGAAATATTTTATTTGTTATTGATATGCTCTGAAACATTTTATACGCCATTGATATATTTTGAAATGTTTCATCCGCCATTGATATGCTTCGAAATGTTTCATCCACCATTGATATGCTCCGAAATGTTTCATATGCCATTGATATATTCTGAAACATTTCATACACCCTTGATATGCTCTGAAATGCTTCATATGCAATTGATATGCTCTGTAATATTTCATATGCCATTGATATACCTCGAAATGCTCTTTACATCAATGATTTGCTCCAACTAATCTTTACTCAATTGTTGTGAACAAAACATGCTTCGAACGAAATGACATTGTAAATCTACATTCGATAAGTGGTTATCTATGAAATCTTGTATCCCTACCTTGTATTTAGTACCTTATTTATTTGAAACTATCCTCTTTCACCATGGATATGTTAGTCGCTTGCTGAGCTCTATATGCTCACCCCGTTACTATATAAATTTTTTAGGATAGTTTGTCACTTGCTAAAATGTTTAAATTGGGCTGAGGCTGTGGAAAACCAGAAGACTTTGGGCAAACCTTTAGTAGATGATATGTTTTTATTATATAAGTATACTTAGTGTCTAATGAAATGTTTGATGGTAAATCCGAACTTATGAGTTTTGTAAAAGTTTAAAGAACCTCTCTTGTTTGGGATTTTGAAGTGTTAAGTTTAATTTGTATAATGATATGAATATGTGGTAAATATTGGTTTTAGATTAGGTAGAATCACACACTTGTGGATTTATACGGGGGTTATTGTCTTGGTGAGTTGGTTTCAGATTTTATGATTCATCGAGCGATGCGGTATATGAATTTAAATTATATTGGTTTTATGAATTGTAGAATTATAGATGTGAATGACTTGAATGCTTTCTCAATGTCCTCAAATGTATGTTTGGATCTTAGAATGAATTATTACTGAATTATAATATTATCAATTTCAGGGGGGGGGGGGACGTGATAGTGGTACTGCCCAATGTCAATGTTGCAGGCAGTGGTACCGCCCATCACGGGCGATGGTACCGCCAGGATCCCAAAAACCCAAGATAAAACCCTTTTTGGCTCTAATTTTGAAGTCATTTGGGGTCTATCAATACCCCAGCTATTCCTACATGGAGCTACAAGAATTGAGCACCAAATTGAGTTGAAAAAGGGGAAAAAATACTTGAAAAAAAAATTGGGAAACTCTCTTAGGATTTAGGATCACTTCTTCCTAGTATTTAGAAGTTTGTCTAAAGGGAGAAGTGAGGTCTAAAAAAGAGAGGCTTGTAAGGGTTATCTCATAAACCCGTGAAAAGGAGAAAGAGGGTAAAAGGATAGTTGATCTTCGCCCATTGAAGGAAGATCATTATTGGATGTCATTTGCCTCAACGGAAGAGGAATCGGGAGTGGATGTAGGTCATAACGATCGAACTACTATAAAACTCGGTTTGCATTTACTTCTTGCAATTTATCTTTACTATAAATTGCCTTACTTGCTTTACTTTCTAATTACACTCTTACGAATGCTTTCAAGTTAAATACATTTTCGATATCGATTTTATCGAAATAAAAGATTTTTGAACCGATGTCGTTTTTATCCATTGCACTAATTCAACCCTCTTGGTGTCGTTCTTGATCATATCATGTTCCTCTCGTGATGATCATATCATCTAATAATATTGAACAATCATTGTTCTTAAAAACTAATTTATATCCACTAACTATCAAACATGAAATGGTAATAATATTTTTTATAATAGAAGGAATAAAATAGTAAGCATCCAATACAATAATAGCTCCACCAAGCAAATGTAGGGTGACCTTGCTAATAGCCACTGTAGTAACTTTTGCTCCATTGCCCATTTTAAGGTCCATCTCACCTCTCACCAATCTCCTAAATCCTACTAGAACCTGCAACTAATTGTAGATGTGATAAGAACTACCAGTATCCAATACCCATGTATTATCATAAGATTATGACAAATAGAGACAAATCATGAATGTACCTGAAGTTTCTCTAAGCTTCCGTTTGCCCTCTTTGCAAGGTACTCTTTGCAGTTCTCTTCCAATACTCATCTATGTTATAGTGGAAGTACTGGTCTTTATCTTTTACTGGGTTTTTCTTAGCAACCATTGCTTTACTTGGTCCGCCCTGGCCCTTGCCCTTCTTAAGGGACTTTTTTGCTTTCCTTTTCTTTTTGATCTCACTAGTATAGAGAACTGGCTTCTCTTTCTTGATAATGCTCTCTGCCTCCCTCAACATATTGAGGAGCTCGAGGAGAGTCACCTTAAGCTTGTTTATATTAAAATTCATTATCAAATGTGAAATGGAATATGGTAAGGACTGAAGCACAAGATCCACATACAGGTTAATCCTCTAGACCATTCCTAGACCTATGAGTTTCTTTATCTACTCAATCTTCTATATGACATGGTTCTGAACCAGTATCTCCTTAGTCATCATAGCATGGAAGAGGCTCTTGGATATCTCATATTGTTGAGTCATTTCCTATTCCTCAAACAGTTTGCAGATATGTAGGAAAATGATATGACATCTATCTTTTCATGTTGTCTTTGTAACTCATGAGTCATGGAGCCCAACATGTAATACTGAGCAAGAGTGGAGTCATCTATGTACTTCACGTAGTGAGCAATCTCATCCTTGCTTGCCCCTTCCTTGGATGTAGGCATCATTGTATCAAGGACATATACGATTTTCTCTACCGTGAGAATAATTCTCAAGTTGCAGAGCCAATCCGTATAATTCAAACTAGTGAGGTGGTTGGCATCAAGTATGCCATGTAAGGGATTTGAAAGCGACATTTTCTAAAAATAAAGATGCAGCAGAAATAAATAACATGCAGATTTTACACAATTCACAATCAAGATATGGACTTCTATCTTAGTCTACTCACAGTATTTTACTAGTGCGTCATACGTCACCCTCAGCATGTGAAATGAAAGTCTCCGATAGTCTTCTAGTGGGAATCGGGATCCAATCAGCATGTTAGTGTAACCTCGAGGGACTTGACCAGTCACAATAAGCGTAAAAGGTAGGCAACTCTTATCAATTATAACTCCTTTTGATTCCCATCCTATTCGGCCTTCGAACCACCATGGTCTTAAGGGACTCGACCAACCATGATATTTGGTTAAGTCAACACCATCGTTATAAGATGAGTCTGATTCGATGATATAGACTCAACCAAGCATACCATGTCCTTAGGTCAACGGGGACATCTCTATATCATGCTAGTCATATGTGCCTTGCAAGCCATTCACGTGAGTAATGACACGTGTGACTTGACACACAGTCTTTTTGTCTATTATATTTTGACATTTATCGCTTTATATGGTTTGTTGCACACACACACATGTTTATATACATATACATGTATATATATATACATGTATACATGTAAACATGTATATATATATACATGTATATGTATATATATATATATATGTATACATGTACATGTATACATATATATATATATACATGTACATGTATATATGTATATATATATATATATATATATATATATATATATATATATATACATGTACATGTATATATGTATATATATATATATATACATATATACATGTACATGTATATATGTATATATATATATATATATACATATATACATGTACATGTATATATGTATATATATATATATATATACATATATACATGTACATGTATATATATATATATATATATACATGTACATGTATATATATATATATATATAAGTACATGTACATATGTATATATATATAGTGATTTCCTTAGATCTGTGCAATGGGAATCGGATCGTGATGAGATCACGATAATGAGACCGATTTGCCTTTAAACACATATCCTAAATAATCTCGGCCATAAGTTACTCGAGAGAGACATCGAGATAACCAGACAAATTGGTGTGTTGTATACCCATCTATATGATGGATGCAGCTGGTCTTATAGCCGCTCATATGGGGACACTAAGGATATAATACTGGTGCTCATTCCCGAACGAGTTCATTGATTAGAGTAAGACTTGAGTAGAAACCGTGTGGGTCTGACAGTACCAGGCCCGGTATATAGTCTTTGGGATACTAGATGGATGAGGGACTATAGGTATACGGTAACTAAGGACAGATAGGTCCAATGGATTGGATTCCCTTGTATCATCTGGGTACTACGGCGTAGTGGCCTAGTACATCTGTAGTCAATGAGTCGAGTGAATTATTTTGGAGATAATAATTCACTGAGCCAGAAGGAGTTCTAACAACTATGATTCACGGCCAGCTCGAAATTGGGCCTAGAGGGTCACAAATGTATGGTTGGCATTGCGATAAGTAGAGGTTCGAATATGAGATATCCGACGGAGCCCATATCTTATTGGATATCCAATAAGCCTCTAAATTATTGGATCTTATGAATGAGATCCAATAAGAGCCCATGAGAGATTATTGGATAAAGATCCACTAATCTAAAAGGCTTAGGTAGTTGAATGGAGATCCAATACCCAATAGGGGAGGATCCATTGGGGTTAAGTTGACAGGGGACTTCTATAAATAGGAGGACTTTAATAGTTTATAGTGTAGAGCTTTTGCTTCCTCTCCTACTCTCCTCCCCCTCTCCACCTCAAAGTAGGCCTTAGAGTTTTGATGAGCGTCATCTCAGCCCTATTGTGTGGATCACCACTAGAGAGGAGGGCGCTTGACCTCCTTCACCCTCTCTTAGATATCTGTAGGGATTCAGGGATATACGATCTCCCTAGGTAATAATCTATCTCACACGTGATTTTCTATTTTGTGAATTTTCGCTCACCAATCTTCGCACGATGACGAACATATCTTTTGGAATTGGGGATTTTATTTTCTTTTCTTCCGCTACGCATGTGATGTCGCCACCAAGATTTCCCAACAGTGATATTAGAGCCCAGTTGTTCGTGCGAAACTTAGTTTTGAACTGCGTGTGTTGTGTTTTGGAGATGCTTTTGATGTCAAAATCGTTGACGCAAAAGCGAGAAAGGGCAACAACTATTGCTGCCCTCGCAGATGGCAATGCTGCCATCTAAGTGCAGGCTCTTGGCTAGCGACCGACGGGCTGCTGTAGTGGCAGCCACCTGTGCGCCGGCACTACACGCATAGGCACAGCTACCTATAGTAGCGACCGCAGGCAAGGTCGTAGGCACGACGGTAACCTGCACGTGGGCATTGCACCAGCGCGCATGTTGAATCTCAGATTTTTATGATGAAATCAATTATCATTTGGTTATCTAATCCATATATTGAGATCAGTGTGCAAGATTAACTATGATGGCAATAAGACATGTAATAGGAGTTGCGCTAGAGTCAAGACTAAGATCACGTTGGGAGTTCGAGAGTTCAAGGGAAGTCCAGACGGTCATCGAAGGTTCTACGGGAACAAATCCGAGAAGTCCAGGAGCTTGCCAAAGAAGCTCATTGTAACTCGCCAAGAGGATCGTCGCAAGTCCAAGAGTTTGCTGGAAGTCTGCTAGAGCATCGTAGAGGGTTCGTCGGATGTTCGCCGGAAGTTCGTCGGAAGCTCGCTGGAAGAAGCGATTGACACACCGGAACATGAGTTGTAGTATTAATATCTTAAATGTCGTAGTTAGCATGAAGATTAAGTTAGGAATGGGAGGTGATCCCATTAACTTAATTTGGGTCCAATTGGGCCCTTGACAGACCTAAATTGGGCCGAATGGATCAGCCCATTCAGACCCAAATTTCTTGGCCGGAGGTGGCACCGCCCAGAAGCACAATCTTTGAGCGAGGTCAGGTGGTGGTACTGCCCCTATCAGGCAGTAGTACCGCCTGAGCTCGGTCTCCGAGCGAAGTCAGGCGGTGGTACTGCCCCTATCAAGCGATGGTACCGCCTGAGCTTGGTCTCCGAGCAGTGTCAGGCAGTAGTACCACCTAGTTCTGGCGGTGGTACCGTCATGACCTCGAAAATCTAGGAGATGACACTTTTGAGCTCTAAATTCAAACCAGTTGGGGCCTATATAAACCCCACCCTTTCCTGCATGAAAGGGCACCAAAAGCTTGCATTTATTCTGAGAATTTAAGAGCTTAAAAGTGTTGTAAAAGGCTAGAAGTACTTCTCCCTCTTTTCTTCCAAGTTTTGATCATTCAAAAGAGGAGTGGAAATCTGTAAGGGTTATCTCCTACGCCCGTCAAAAGGAGTAAAGCTGTAAAACGGTGGAAGGCCTCTAGTGGATGTCGATGACCTCATCGGAGGAGGAAGCCAAAAGTGGATGTAGGTCAAGATTGATCGAACCACCTAAATCTTGGTTTGCATTTACATTCTGCTCCTTATCTTAACTGCAAACTACTTCCATTGCTTTATGTCAACTATACTTCTGTTTACTTTTAAGTTGAGGAACTTTCCGAAAAAATTTTCATCGAAAATAATTTCATCATACGAATGTTATTTTAATCGATGAAAGTTTTCCGCTGCACTAATTCACCCCACCCACCCCCCTTTTAGTGCTTTTCATCCCAACAGCGCAAAGATGGTGCTTGCGAGTGTTGGACCCGTGGGCGCAGACGACGCCTACCGCCACTGGGTCGTGTGCGAGCCTCCAACAGCAGCGACAACGAGCCCCAACGAGTGACGTTGACCAGCTGGTGCTACGCTACGATCGCGAGCTGTGGCACCATAGGGCAGCGGCGCCTGCGGGAACTACGCTCGCGAGAACAATTGCCTATGGGTGCGGTAGTGCTAGCTAGGGTACTTGACCGCAACGGTGGCGCCGTCCGCAGACACAGTGCCTGCTGGCGCCCGCGAGTAGGGGCAATGCACCACGTGTAGCATCCCTCATTTCAAAATTTTCATATAAATTTCTAGTTGTAATGTAAGAATCTGAGAACTTATTCATAAGATTTGGGGATCTGTTCAAAGAGAAAAAAAAAATCTGAGGACCTATATGTAAACCTTGAGGACCTAATCGTAAATATAATAATGCAAGGACTAAATAGTAAAATATACAAAATTACAAACCCCACCGCTTAAGCCTCTCTGCCTTCATTCTGAAGGAACCAGAGAAGGCAACTACGTGAAAGAACAGAGGAAGAGAGAAAGAAGAAGAAAAAAAAAAGGGAAAGAAGAAGAAGAAGAGAAATTTGGGACTTTGGGGTTTTCTTTGCTCAAATCTTCCCATTTGGGGTAATAATTCTCAAAGACAAGTATTCTAATCCCATCGTACAGAAATATTAGTCTCTGTTCTCATATTAATTCTGAATAATCTGAAAATTTTCTACTTAGAACCTAATATTTCTCTTATTAGACACAAAACCAAAGATCTGGAATTTTTCGGTAAACTGACCCCTATAGATTATTTTAGCACCAAATGTGGATTCAGGCAGGACCTTGTTTATTGAAATTAGACTCTTATACCTTTCTTTTGACACTGATATTGAAAATTTTGGATATCAAATACGTACCCAAACTTCTGTTTCAAATGAGCCTATGGATGTTGCAAAACAGGGATCGAAATTTCTAACCTTTTGATACTAAAATGCCTATAAGTCCCTATTGAAAATTTTGATTTATACCAAATTTCTTTTGATATATAGATTGAAAATTTTGGAATTCAAATGCCTATCCTATTATCTATTGAAACTGACCCAATGAATTCTGCAAAAAGTGATTTTGTTTTTGACCTTTGGTTACTAAATCAATGGTAACTCCTTGTTGGAAACCTTGATTCATATAAAACTTGTTACATCAGAAAATAGATTAATATATCTTTCGACAATAGCTTTCTTGAGGGTATTGGAGAATAATTGACAATCTGAAGTATTTGTTTAATGTGCCTCTCGAACTCTATCAAAAATCAAGCTTTGGTCGATTTTGCATATTCTGTTTTTATTCGTTTGGAAATAGATTTCATTCAGTTTCCTTCACTCAATTGAGGTTTATATTAATGCTTGAATTCTGATTTGCTCTTGTCTGTAAGTTATTTACATTCTTGAAACATATTGTGTAACGTTTATGCTATATCGTATTGACTCATATAGGCACATGTATATCTCATTGTTCCGCATTTGCTTTCGATATGTGACTATTCCAGTTTCATTCCTTTAGATATTGAATTCATCTAACCTTCTTATTTGAATTGAGCTATATATGATTGCTTAGAATCCGTATATACTCTTGCTTTCATTTCATGTCAAATCTGAATACATTTGTGAAAGATTATTGCTTGCATCGTATTGAATCGTAAATGTTAGGATCAAGAGCACTAAGAGGGGGGGGAGGGGTTGAATTAGTGCAGCGGAAAACTTTCAACGATTAAAACTGCATTCATTTGATAAGAGAGATTTCGGTAGAAAAGCTTATTCGTAAATCACTTTAACTTGTGATCAAGCAAGATGTAGTTAAAGCGAATCTATAAAGGCAGTTTGCAGTTATGATAGAAATCAGAATGTAAGCGCAAACTGAAATATGATGTTCGTATGATAAAACTTATTTACGTCTAAACACTGATTCGAAAAATACTGAACTTTGAAACACGATCATAAAAGCACAGAAGGCAGTAAGCTATTGAGGAGGTTTGTAGTAAAGGTAATATGCTCAAAGTAAATGCAAACCAGAGAGCACCACGATTTTAGAGTGGTTCGGTCAATCTTGACCCACATCCACTTCTGGCTTCCTCCTTTGACGAGGTCACCGACGTCCACTAGAGGCCTTCCTTCAATTGGCGAAGGCCAACCACCCTTTTACAGTTTCACTCCTTTTGATGGGCTTAGGAGACAACCCTTACAGAATTTTTCACTCCTCTCTTGAAAGATCAGAACTTGGAAGAAAAGAGGGAGAAGAACTTTTAACTCATACAACACTTTTGAGCTCTAAAAATCATAGAGTAAGATCAGGATTTCAGTGGTTTTTGGTTGTTCTTTCATTGCTGAAAGAGTGGGGTATTTATAGGCCCCAAACCAGTTTGAATTCCGAGCTCAAAACTGTCAATTCCCGAAATTCCGGGGTCTGGCGGTTGCACTGCCTGGCAGAGCTCGGAGACTGAGCCTCTGGGCGGTGCCACCGCTTGTCAGGGGCGGTTGCACCTCCTGCCAGAGCTCGGAGACTAAGCCCTGGGTGGTGCCACCGCCGACCCAAGCAGTGCCACCTCTGGCCAAGTAATCTGGGTCCGAATGGGCTGATCCATTCGGCCCAATTTGGGTCTTTCAAGGGCCCAATCGCCCCAAGATTAAGTTAATGGGATCACCTCCCATTTCTAACTTAATCATCGTGCTAACTATGAATTTCTTAAGACATTTACTGTAACTTGCTCCGGTGCATCAATCGCTTCTTCCGACGAGCTTCCGGCGAACTTCCGGTGAACATCTGATGAACCTCCTGCGATACTCCGACGGACTTTCGGCAAACTCCTGGACTTGCGATGATACACTTGGCGAGTTCCGACAAGCTTCTTTTGGCAAGCTCCTAGACTTCTCGGATTTGTTCCCGCAGAACCTCCGACGACCGTTCAAACTTCCGTCGAGCTCTCTAACTCCCAACGTGATCAAAGTCTTGACTCCGGCGCAACTCCTACTACATGTCTTACTTTCATCGTAGTTAATCCTGCACACTTATCTCAACATATGGATTAGATAACAAATGACAATTGACGTCATCATCAAAATTCGAGATTCAACAATCTCCCCCTTTTTGATGATGACGATCAATTTGTTAGGATCGAGAGCACTAAGAGGGGGGGGGTGAATTAGTGCAGCGGAAATCTTTCAGCGATTAAAAACGAAAGCTGCGTTCGTTCGATAAAAACTATTTTTGATGCAAAAGCCGATTCTAAGATTACTTATGATTAAGTGCAGTTTACGTTTAAACACAGTTAGCGTCTAAACGCAGTTTGCGTCTAAATGCAGATTGTGTCTAAACTCAGATTGCGTCTAAGCGTAGTTTGCGTCTAAGCGCGGATTGCGTCTAAGCGCAATTTGCGTCTAAGCGCAGATTAAGCAGAAGTATAAAGACAATGTGCTGCTATTGTACAGCTCAAAAAGAAATCTACAAAAAGCAGATTTACATCTAAACGCAGATTTACGTCTAAACACAGATTTACGTCTAAACGCAGATTTACGTCTTAAACGCAAATTTACGTCTGAACTTTGAAACTCGTTTATATACTCGCAGAAGGCAGTATGCAGTTGAAATCAAGACGTAAACGTAAACTGAAATCTGATGATTGTGCGAGGAAAGCCGATTTACGTCTAAATGCAGTTTTACGTCTAGATGTTGAAACTCGTTCGTAAAATTGCAGAAGACAGTTTGCAGTTATAAATAGAATCAAAATGTAAATGTAAACTGCAAGGAAACTCGTTCGTAAAAGCGCAGAAGACAGTTCGCAGTTATAAACATATTCAAGACGTAAATGTAAGCTGCAATGTAAAGATCGTACGAAAACACCTATTGACGTCTGAATCCAGATTCGGAAAGATTAGAACTTAGAAACTTGTTCGTAAAAGCGCAGAGAGTAGTAGCTATGTAGGAGGTTTGCAGTAATGATAAAGTGCTCAAAATAAACGCAAACCAGAGATTTAGAGTGGTTCGGTCAGTCTTGACCTACTCCACTTTTGGCTTCCTCCACCGGCGAGGTCACCGACGTCAACTAGGGGCCTTCCTTCAATAGGCGAAGGCCAACTGCCCTTTTACAGTTTCTCTCCTTTTGACGGGCTCAGGAGACAACCCTTACAGATCCTTTCTCTCCTCTCTTTACAACTCAAGACTTGAAGAACAGAAAAGAGGAGAACTTTTGGACTTTACACAAATTTGAGCTCTTAGAATCACTGAAAAGATCAAGAATTCGGTGTGGATCTGTATCCCTTTAGTGCTGAATGGGTGGGGTATTTATAGGCCCCAACCCAATTCAAATTTGGAGCTCAAAACGATCAAATCCCGGAATTTCGGGATCAGGCGGTTGCACCTCTTGACTGGAGAGGTTGCACCGCCTGGCAGAGCTCGAAGACCGAGCTCAGGCGGTGCCACCTCTCTGTCAGGGAGGTTGCACCGCCCAGTCTTGCTCGAAGACTGAGCTCAGGCGGTGCCACCTCTCTGTCAGGGAGGTTGCACCGCCCAGTCTAGCTCGAAGACTGAGCTCGGGCGGTGCCACCTCTCTGTCAGGGAGGTTGCACCGCCCAGTCTAGCTCGAAGACTGAGCTCAGGCGGTGCCACCTCCTGGCTGGAGAGGTTGCACCGCCCAGTCTCGCTGGGAGGCTTAGCCGAGGCGGTGCCACCTCTTGGCCTAGGCGGTTGCACCTCCTGGTGCAATCAGGGTCCGAATGGTTAGCTCCATTCGGCCTAATTTCTATCTTTTCAGGGGCCCAATTGCCCCAAGATTAAGCTAATGGGATCACCTCCCATTTTCCAACTTAATCAACGTGCTAACTATGATTAAATCTAAGACAATTTCTGCAGCTTTGCTCCGATGCGTCAATCGCTTCTTCCGGCGAGTTTCCGGCGAACTTCCGTCGATCATCCGATGAACCCTCGGTGATTCTTCTGCGGACTTCCGGCAAACTCCTGGACTTTGCGACGATCCACTTGGCGAGTTCCGACGAGCTTCGCTTGGCAAGCTTCTGGACTTCTCGGATCTATTCTCGCAGAACCTCCGACGACCGTCCGAACTTCCGTCGAACTCTCGAACTCCCAACGTGATCATGAACTTGACTCCGGCGCAACTCCTGCTACTTGTCTAACTTTCATCGTAGTTAATCCTGCACACTTATCTCAACACATAGATTAGACAACAAATGACAATTGACTTCATCATCAAAATCCGAGATTCAACAATCTCCCCCTTTTTGATGATGACAATCAATTGATAATGGAGTTATCCTTATCTCCCCCTGTCTATATGCCATAGTTGAGATAAGTCAACCTTGAATTCAAGACCTAAGAATTCAAGTGACGTATTGATAAGATAGATCAGTTAAACTTATCAATACTCCCATCATGATACTCATCATGATGTATCTCTTCAAAGATGATGTCAAGGCTTGACATACATCATCAAGTTTGTATGATTGTGTTTGTAACTATTCATCATGTAGTTTGAACATTATCATATAAAGCTGTGAAGCGCTATTACATGATGCACATATTTGAAATATTCTAGCAAGTTTTGCATTTTCTTCACATGATAAGATATCAACTCAGGGCATAATGCAAACTATAGCACACGTTCATATATCTCTTCGTGATGCAAGGATGGCATAATCATAACATTGTTTATAGCATCACTCAAGTATTTTGCAAGTATGACATGATTATGGCAGTTTTTATCAATTCATATGTTTCTCCCCCTTTGTCATCAACAAAAAGCATGGTACAGATTTTCAAAAATAATCATGGAAACATGGTAATCAAGTGATTTGATCATTCAATATAGTCCGAAAAATAATTTTAACAAGTTTATCTATTCGGACACATCAACATTCCTAATTCGCTTCTTATGAAATCAAATTGTTCTTCACTTAGAGGTTTTGTAAAGATGTCAGCTAGTTGATGTTTCGTATCAATGAATTCTATGATTACATCATGATTCGTAACATGATCTCGTATAAAGTGATGTCTGATATCAATAAGTTTTTTCTCGAGTGTTGTATAGGGTTTTTTGTTAGGCATATTGCACTTGTGTTATCACATTTAATGGGAATGTTTTTTAGATGAACTTTATAATCTTCTAAGGTATTTTTCATCCAAACAACTTGTGCACAGCATGCACTTGCTGCAATATATTCAGCTTCGGTTGTTGATAGTGCAATCGAGTTTAGTTTCTTAGATGTCCAGAAAACAAGGGCATGTCCTAAGAATTGACATGTTCCTGATGTGCTTTTTCTATCTAATCTACAACCAGCGAAGTCCGCATCAGCATAAGCAGTTAACTCAAACTTCTCTGATTTTGGGTACCATAATCCTAGATTTGTGGTACCATTAAGATATCTGAGTATTCTTTTAACTGCTTTGAGATGAGATATCTTAGGGTTTGATTGAAATCTAGCACAAAGTCCTACACTAAACATTATGTCTGGTCTAGTTGCAGTGAGGTAAAGTAAACTTCCTATCATACCCCTATAGGTTTTTTGATCGAAGCTTTCTCCACTTTCATCAATTTCTAACTTAGTGGAGGTGCTCATAGAAGTGTTAATAGCTTTTGAGTTATTCATATTAAACTTCTTTAGTAAACTCATAGCATATTTAGTTTGGCTAATAAAGATGTCATTGCTTAGTTGTTTGATTTGTAGACCTAAGAAGAATGTTAATTCTCCCATTAGACTCATTTCGAATTCACGACTCATAGTTTTAGCAAAGGACTCACAAAGAGATTCATTCGTAGAACCAAAGATAATATCATCAACATAAATTTGAACAATGAGAAAATTATTTTTAAAGTCTTTGATGAATAATGTAGTATCAACCTTGCCTTTTATGAAATTATTTTCAATAAGAAAGGAACTAAGTCTCTCATACCACGCCCTTGGAGCTTGTTTTAAACCATAGAGAGCTTTAGTCAATCTAAACACATGATTAGGGAGACTATTATTTTCAAAGCCAGGAGGTTGTTCAACATAAACTTCTTCGGAAATAAAGCCATTTAGAAAAGCGCTTTTAACATCCATTTGAAATAACTTAAAATTATTACAACTAGCGTAGGCAAGGAGCATCCTTATGGCTTCCAATCGAGCCACAAGTGCGAAGGTTTCTTCGTAATCGATACCTTCTTCTTGGTTGAAACCTTTGGCCACTAATCTAGCCTTGTTTCTAACCACGATACCATTTTCATCTTGCTTGTTTCTAAAGACCCATCTAGTACCAATAACTAAATGGTCATTTGGCCTAGGAACAAGCGTCCACACCTCATTTCTCTCAAATTGATTCAATTCATCTTGCATTGCGATAATCCATGAATCATATTTCATGGCTTCATCAACACATTTGGGTTCAATTTGCGAGAGAAAGGCGGCGTTGCCACAAAAATTCTTAAAAGAGTATCGTGTTTGAACCCCCTTTGATGTGTCTCCTAAGATTAGCTCCTTAGGATGAGCATCTACATACTTCCAATCCTTGGGTAAGGAAGTTGATGCATCCAAGTTGCTAGTTGGAGACGGGGTTTCGTTTAAATTCAAAGAATCAAAGTTAACATCATCATCAAGATCATTCTTCTTAATTTCGGAAATCTCATTGAAAACAACATGGATGGATTCTTCAATAATTAAGGTTCTTTTATTGAAAATACGAAAATCTTTAGAAACCGAAGAATAACCAAGACAGATTCCTTCATCAGATTTAGCATCGAATTTTCCTAAGTTATCCTTTTCATTCAAGATAAAACACTTACACCCAAAGACTTTAAAATATGAGACATTGGGTTTTTTGTTATTCCATAACTCATAAGGAGTTTTGGAGAGTAAGGGTCTTACTAGAACTCTATTCAAAATATAGCATGCAGTGTTTACAGCTTCGGCCAAAAAATATTTGGGTAGGCCATGTTCATTCAACATGGTTCTTGCCATTTCTTGTAAATTTCGATTTTTTCTTTCTACTACCCCATTTTGTTGAGGATTTCTTGGAGTAGAGAAATTATGGTTGTATCCATTGAGTTCACAGAATTCTTTGAAATCATGGTTTTGAAATTCTCCACCATGATCACTTCTAATTGACGAAATCATAGATTCCTTCTCATTTTGAACAAGTTTACAAAACTTGGTAAAATATCTAAAGCATTCATTTTTCTGTTTTAAGAAGTAGGTCCATGTATATCTACTGTAGTCATCAACAATGACAAAGGCGTATTTGTTACCTCCTAGACTCGATGTAGAGATTGGTCCGAACAAGTCCATATGGATCAATTGTAAGGGCCTAGAGGTGCTTATTTGATTCTTAACTTTGAAACTACCCTTAATTTGTTTACCTAATTGGCAAGCATCACATACATTGTCTTTGATGAACTTGATATGAGGAATTCCTCTTACAAGTTCTCTAGATGATACTTGAGTGATTAGTTTCATGCTAGCATGACCTAATCTTCTATGCCATAGCCAAGCATCCTCATTCATAACCGCAAAACACATTTCATCACATAAGTCATTGATGTCAATAGTGTATACGTTATTTTGTTTTAATGCAATCATAGACATATTTTTATGTGGTTTTTCAATGATGCAAGCATTAGATTCGAATTTGACAGTATATCCTTTATCACATAATTGACTAATACTCAAGAGGTTATGTTTTAAACCATCAACTAACAGAACATCTTCAATAAAAAGGTTGGATTTGTTACCTATGGTTCCTTTGCCAATGATTTTACCCTTGTTGTTGTCTCCGAAGGTGACATAGCCTTCGTCTATGCTAGTGAGCTTAGAGAAATGAGATGGATCTCCGGTCATATGCCTTGAGCATTCACTATCAAGGTACCATCTCTTGCTCCTAGCTTGCGATGGTGTGGGTTTCTACAAGAAAGGATGATTTTTAGGTACCCATTTGCTTTTGGGTGCCTCAAAGATAGATCTGCATTGTTTATCATGTTGCATGGAGTTTATCATGGTTCCTTTAGGAACCCAAATCAATTTGTTTGGACTTATTTTCTTGAATGGACAACAATGTGTCTTGTGTCCAATTTTACAATAGAAGTTAGATTTGTCTTGATATCGAATATGTAGGATGGAGCCTTTTATGAAGGTGGTTGGATTTTGGTGAGGACTTCTCACGAATCCAATTCCACTTCTTTTGGGAACGTGACCCTTGTTTGTAAGGATCATGTTCAATGACTTGCTACCAACCTCGAATTTCTTCAAGGTGTCCTTAAGTAGCAAGTTTTCTTTTTGGAGAGTTTCTAGATCATGGCATTTTATGCATGGGCTTAAACTATCATGATGTTCAGCATTTAACTTATCGAAATTACAAATAAGACTATCATGCTCCTTTTTTAGCAATTTGTATTTACTACTGATAGTCTTACACTCATCAAACAATTCATGGAAAGCATTTAATAATTCATCGAATGATAAATCTGCATCTATTGAATTTGTTACCTCATCTTCGATGGCCATTAAGGCGTAATGAGCAACTTGCTCGGTGTTGGACTCCTCTTCTTCGGATGCGCTTGAGTCATCCCATGTTGCTTGAAGCACCTTTTTCTTTGACGTTCTCCTTTTAACTTGGGGACAATCACTCTTGTAGTGTCCCGGCTTTTTGCATTCATAGCAGATTACTTGGTCCTTCTTGGGTTCAAGTTTATTTTTTGCATCATTCTTAAACTTGTTTCTTTTAAAGAACTTTTTAAACTTTCTTGTTAGAAGTGCCAAGTCATCATCACAGTCCTCATCACTTGAGTTTTCTCTCAAGTGGCATTCAGAAGTTTTGAGTGCCATATCCTTCCTGTTCTTTGGAAGGTCATTTCGTAGTCATTAATGACCCGATTAGTTCTTCAAGAGGGAAATTTCGCAAATCTTTTGCCTCTTGAATAGCAGTGACTTTAGGATCCCAACTCTTAGGAAGGGATCTTAGTATCTTATTAACAAGCTCAAAATCCGAAAAGCTCTTTCCGAGTCCTTTTAGACCGTTGACGACATCCGTGAAACGGGTAAACATGTCGCCAATGGTTTCACTCGGTTTCATCCGAAAAAGTTCGAAAGAATGTAACAGCAAATTGAATTTTGACTCTTTTACTCTACTTGTGCCCTCATGGGTCACTTCAAGTGTGTGCCAAATATCAAATGCAGTTTCATAAGTTGAAACACGGTTAAACTCGTTTTTATCAAGTGCACAAAATAAGGCATTCATAGCCTTTGCATTAAGAGCGAAAGCCTTCTTCTCCAAATCATTCCAATCGATCATTGGAAGAGAAGACTTTGAAAATCCGTTTTCGACAAGATTCCACAGTTCAAAATCCATAGAAATAAGAAAGATCCTCATTCGGGTCTTCTAGTAGGTGTAGTCCGTCCCATTGAACATGGGTGGATGCGTAATAGAATGCCCCTCTTGGTTTCCGGCGTATGCCATTTCTCTTTGGGTTTTAGTCCGTTAGACAGTTAACCCTGCTCTGATACCAATTGTTAGGATCGAGAGCACTAAGAGGGGGGGGGGGTGAATTAGTGCAGCGGAAATCTTTCAGCGTTTAAAAACGAAAGCTGCGTTCGTTCGATAAAAACTATTTTTGATGCAAAAGCCAATTCTAAGATTACTTATCATTAAGTGCAGTTTACGTTTAAACACAGTTAGCGTCTAAACGCAGTTTGCGTCTAAATGCATATTGCGTCTAAACTAAGATTGCGTCTAAGCGCAGTTTGCGTCTAAGCGCAGATTGCGTCTAAGCGCAGTTTACGTCTAAGCGCAGATTAAGCAGAAGTATAAAGACAATGTGCTGCTATTGTACAGCTCAAAAAGTAATCTGCAAAAAGCAGATTTACGTCTAAATGCAGATTTACGTCTAAACGCAGATTTACGTCTAAACGCAGATTTACGTCTTAAACGTAGATTTACGTCTGAACTTTGAAACTCGTTTGTATACTCGCAGAAGGCAGTATGTAGTTGAAATCAAGACGTAAACGTAAACTGAAATCTGATGATTGTGCGAGGAAAGCCGATTTACGTCTAAATGCAGTTTTACGTCTAAATGTTGAAACTCGTTCGTAAAATTGCAGAAGACAGTTTGAAGTTATAAATAGAATCAAAATGTAAATGTAAACTGCAAGGAAACTCATTCGTAAAAGCGCAGAAGACAGTTCGCAGTTATAAACAGATTCAAGACGTAAATGTAAGCTGCAATGTAAAGATCGTACGAAAACACCTATTGACGTCTGAATCCAGATTCGAAAAGATTAGAACTTAGAAACTTGTTCGTAAAAGCGCAGAGAGTAGTAGCTATGTAGGAGGTTTACAGTAATGATAAAGTGCTCAAAATAAACGCAAACCAGAGATTTAGAGTGGTTCAGTCAGTCTTGACCTACTCCACTTTTGGCTTCCTCCACCGGCGAGGTCACCGACGTCAACTAGGGGCCTTCCTTCAATAGGCGAAGGCCAACTGCCCTTTTACAGTTTCTCTCCTTTTGACGGGCTCAGGAGACAACCCTTACAGATCCTTTCTCTCCTCTCTTTACAACTCAAGACTTGAAGAACAGAAAAGAGGAGAACTTTTGGACTTTACACAAATTTGAGCTCTTAGAATCACTGAAAAGATCAAGAATTCGGTGTGGATCTGTATCCCTTCAATGCTGAATGGGTGGGGTATTTATAGGCCCCAACCCAATTCAAATTTGGAGCTCAAAACGATCAAATCCCAGAATTTCGGGATCAGGCGGTTGCACCTCTTGACTGGAGAGGTTGCACCACCTGGCAGAGCTCGAAGACCGAGCTCAGGCGGTGCCACCTCTCTGTCAAGGAGGTTGCACCGCCTAGTCTTGCTCGAAGACTGAGCTCAAGTGGTGCCACCTCTCTGTCAGGGAGGTTGCACCGCCTAGTCTAGCTCGAAGACTGAGCTCAGGCGGTGCCACCTCTCTATCAGGGAGGTTGCACCGCCCAGTCTAGCTCGAAGACTGAGCTCAGGCGGTGCCACCTCCTGGCTGGAGAGGTTGCATCGCCCAGTCTCGCTGGGAGGCTTAGCCCAAGCGGTGCCACCTCTTGGCCTCGGCGATTGCACCTCCTGGTGCAATCAGGGTCCGGATGGTTAGCTCCATTCGGCCCAATTTCTATCTTTTCAGGGGCCCAATTGCCCCAAGATTAAGCTAATGGGATCACCTCCCATTTTCCAACTTAATCAACGTGCTAACTATGATTAAATCTAAGACAATTTCTGCAGCTTTGCTCCGATGCGTCAATCGCTTCTTCCGGCGAGTTTCCGACGAACTTCCGTCGATCATCCGATGAACCCTCGGTGATTCTTCTGCGGACTTCCGGCAAACTCCTGGACTTTGCGACGATCCACTTGGCGAGTTCCGACGAGCTTCGCTTGGCAAGCTTCTGGACTTCTCGGATCTGTTCTCACAGAACCTCCGACGACCGTCCGAACTTCCGTCGAACTCTCAAACTCCCAACGTGATCATGAACTTGACTCCGGCGCAACTCCTGCTGCTTGTCTAACTTTCATCGTAGTTAATCCTGCACACTTATCTCAACACATAGATTAGACAACAAATGACAATTGACTTCATCATCAAAATCCGAGATTCAACACAATTGATAGCGGAGTTAACCTTAACTCCCCCTATCTATGTGCCATAATTGAGATAAGTCATTCTTGAATTCAAAGCCTTTGAATTCAAGAGACATATTGATAAGTTAAAATCATTTAACCTTATCAGTACTCCCATCATGATTCCCATCATGATGTATCTCTCTGAAAATGATGTATGATGTCAAGGCTTGACATCCATTTTCAAATGTGAATGATAGTCATAGTAGCAATTTATCATATGGTAAGATATCAACACGTATAATTACTATGCAAGTTCTTGATATCTTAACATGATGCAAATATTTCAAGTATTTTAGCAATCAAAGCATTTCATCACATGGTAAGATATCAACACTTAGGACTACGATGCAAGTTCTTGATATCTTTGTTGAATCTCGGATTTTGATGATGAAACTAATTGATTGTGTTTAGATATTTAATTGCATTTTGAGTGATGCAGGTCTACTCGATCAGGATTAGATAGTTAACGAAGGAGGAATTGACGTTGCGCCGGAGGAGATCACGTTAGGATATTGGATGGCAGAAGGCTTCGAACATTGGGCATCGGGCCAAGAGCGAAATTGCGCCAAGGATATCAGGGTTGCGGAGGTCAACTACCAATTGGGCAACAAGCCGCAAGAGAGGACGATGTGCTGAAGAATCGGACGAAGCGCCAACCAATGACGTGCCGGGCAACAAAATGTCAATTCACGTTGTAATAATTGTCTAGATCGGAGTAGAGTTTTGGCTTGTGTGTGCAGGATTAACTACGATAATGATGAAGACATAAAGCGAAACAAAGTGTCGGAGTCAAGCGCGAAGGATTTGTTGCGAGTTCGAGAGTTCGACGGAAGTCCGAAGGTTCGTCGGGAATGCTACCGGATCTAGCCAAGAATGAGTAGGGAGCTTACCGAAGGGTTTTTCGGAAGCTCGCTGGAAGGTTCGTTGGAAGTTCGCGGAGCTCACCGAGAAAGATCGGAGCTTACCAAAGAAGCTCGTTGGAACTCGCCAAGATCAAATCGTGAAGTCTAGGAGCTTGTCGGGAGTCCGTAGAATGGTTTCCGAGAGTTTATCGGAAGACCGTCGGAAGTTCGTCGGAAGCTTGCCGGAAGAAGTCTTGACTTGTGGACTTTGTAATAGCTTAGGAAATATCTTTAAATTCATATTTAGCACGTTAATTAGGGTTAGGATTATGTGTTAATCCTATAACCCAAGTAGGGGCCAATTGGGCCCGAGTTCGGACTGGTTTTGGCTAACTTTGGAGCCCGACCAGTGAGCTAAAATAGTGTAGGCGGTGGCACCGTCTAGAACCCGAGAACTGAGCGGTGGCACCGCTGCACTGAGCGGTGGCACCGCCCAGAACCCAAGAGGTCGGGCGGTGGCACCGCCACTAACAGGCGGTGGCACCGCCAACCTCGGGAACCCAAGAGAATTCAAAATTTGGAGCCCAAATTTGAATCCTCTTGGGGCCTATAAATACCCCTCAATTCTCAGCTAAGATAACAACCTTTGAGAAGCTACAGATTGAGATAAAAGTCTTAGCAAAGTCTTTAGTAAGTTTTTGTTTTCAATAGCTTGAGTGTTCACCTCCCTCTTTCACTTTGAAAATTTATAAGAGTGTGAACCACTTATAAAAGGTTGTAAGAGGGGTATTTGTCCTTCCCCTTCAAAGTGATTTGCTAGTGGAAGTTGGGAGCCTCATTGTAGAAGGCTTGACAAGTGGATGTAGGTCATTTTGACCGAACCACTTTAAATTGGTGCGTTCCTTAAATGTGTGAGTATTTACCTTCCTAAAATTGTCATTTACACTACTACTAGCTTTAAGATCTCATTTTACTCAATTTACTATCAAAATGAAATCTCTACGTATTTACAAAATTGTTTTCAAACTTATGAGTTTTAATCCGCTGCACTAATTCACCCCCCCTCTTAGTGCCGCTCCGATCCTAACAATTGGTACTAGAGCCACGGTTTTCTACTTTGATTTAACACCTAAATAGAAATGGCTCTTTACGGCTTTCAAGAGGGTCACTCTCTCATTCGTCCTCCCTTTTTCGATGGGACAGACTACACTTATTGGAAAACTCGAATGAGAGTTTTCTTACTTTCGTTGAATCTCGAGCTTTGGAATATTGTCAAAAATGGATTTCAGAAATCTTCTCTTCCGATGAGTGAATGGGATGAATCAGAGAAGAAAGATTTTGTTTTAAATGCAAAGGCTATGAATGCCTTATATTGTGCACTTGACAAAAATGAATTTAATCGCGTTTCGATTTGTGATTCGGCTTTTGATATTTGGAGAACTCTTGAGGTCACTCATGAAGGCACTAGCCGAGTGAAAGAGTCCAAAATCAATATTCTTGTGCACTCTTACAAACTTTTCCAAATGAAACCAAGTGAGTCCATCGGAGACATGTGCACCCGTTTCACGGATGTCATCAATGGACTCAAAGCTCTTAGTAAAAGTTTTTTCAACTTTGAACTAGTCACTAAAATCTTAAGATCCATTCCAAAAAGTTGGGATCCAAAAGTTACAGCTATTCAAGAGGCCAAGGACCTTAAAACATTCCCTCTTGATGAACTTATTAGGTCTCTAATGACCTACGAAATGAACAATGTGACAAAAAGGAAACTTGAGAATAACCTTCCAAAGGACAGGAAGGATTTGGGAGATAGAACATATGAAGACCACTCGAGCATAAGCTAAAGTGATGGTGAACTTAAACTACAAAGGAAACAAAAATTAAAAAGCAAAAAGAATGGAACTACTTGCTTTGAACGCAAGAAGAATAAAAATTGGGATGAATTGAGCTCTTCCGAAGATGAGGAGAAAATCAAGAAAGGCGAGGTGGCAAACTACGCCTCAACCACTTTCAACAATGAGGTAATCGAAATCCCCCTAATTTATTTCGAAATTACATAATACTTTCATGAGTTATTTTTAATTTAGTTTAGGATTAATTTTCTTGAAAATTGCATGTGTTATGTTAATGCAATAAAATGTTAGATATAAATCTAATGCTTATACACCTAGTAAGATTAATATGTATGTGCTTGAGAAGCAAGAATGTATATTTTGATGATTTCCATATTGATTTTCAATGACGATGCATGGCTTTTGAATTGAAGGCTTGATGATTTTTTTTTTAACCTTATCTTTGGTTTTCAATCATGATGTATGGTTTTGACATACGGACAAAATTTGAGCATGCTAATATAAAGTCAATCATATAAATTAAAATTAAAGAAGTTTTAGTTATCTATAAGACTCATTTAAAATTATGTTCAATGAAACCAATGCAATAAAGTTGTAATGAAAATATTGAAATTTTGATACCATGATTTGACGATTTTATGTATGAGATTTTAAAGTAATATATAATGATTTTTGTAATTTATTGGTCTTGATGGTTTTATGACGAAATTCATTTTTTTGATCCTAAACGTTCATGCATGTTTGAAAAGCATGTTAACATGAAATCAATCACTTAAAATGAAACACTTTAAAAAAAAGGGGGGGGGGGAATCTATTATCAATGAAATCATGAATCTACTTATGTTAAGAACTTTGTGAACCATAAAAATGATTTTGATAATTTGAATTTGAAATGAGTTTTATCAAAATCATGATCTTGATATTTTGGAATAATATGAGATTTCCTTTGATGATCTTTTTTATTATTTAAAAGAAGATTTGACGAAATTATTCATGGAATTTTGGATTCATGACTTGATCCTTCATTTGTTTATGAGATGGTTGAAATCTTTGTACCCTTGAATTCTTTCCTTCTCCTTTCGATTTTTGAATTCATGTATGTTATATGTTGAAGATTTGAAACCATGTTTTGATATCATGCATACCCAAGAAATGTTGATTTGACAAATTGAATGATTTGAAAATGAATGATGAATTTTCTCTTGAATGTAACTTATGATATTCTTTATGAATCTTCATCATGATTTCTCGATATTCAATACATGATATTTTATTGTGAATCAAGATCTTGTTCTTTGAACTCCCATATTTCTTCTTATTGTTTACTAAAGAAGAAAATTTCTGAAATAAATCATGATTTTTTGGAATTATAATTTTTATGATTCATAAAGAATTGAGTGTTTAAAAAATCTATCTATGTTTTTCTTTTTATGAATCTCTTGAAAAATGATTTTGATTTGATGATTTGAATTTGAATAAGACTTATCTTGATTTTTTGAAATTTATAACTTATGATTTCTTATGCAAGAATCAAGGTACTATAACATTTGATCTCCTACATTTCTTTTTGATATTTATAAAAATAAAGGAGATATCTTGAAATAAATCATGTCTTTTGGTATTTAAATGGTCTTATCTTTGATGATATGATTTCTTTGTATCTATGATACAAATACCTTGATATGATTGAATCACTGTTATAAAAGAAAAAGGAATTTGATAGCTTGCTAATTGTAAAAATATACGCTAGCTTGAATGATAAAACATGAGATTGTCTATAATGCAAATTTATTGTTATCATGATGTGTAGATTGAAATAATGATTAGAATATTGATGTAATTATAAATGATGATTTTGTATTATGTATAAAATACTCTTGATATTATTTTCATGCATACAAATGAAAAGTTATGAACATGGTAGGATATAATTTGACAAAATTGATACCATCATGATTTGAAACATTTATGATTTGAAATTATACACGTAATTGCTTTTTATTGTGATGATATATGCATATAATGTATATCATGAATACTCTAAATGATAAATGCTCTAAATGATAAATGCTTGGTATCATGATCAAAATATTGATAAATGCTATGATTTATTACCAAAATGATGTATCATGTATGATATGCTTATAATGTTGATTGATTTATTCAATATCGTGCATGAATGAAATATAAGGTTTTTGAAATAGTGCATATTTTAATTTGAAAATATAATTATGCACAAATGAGATTGATACTTACCTTTGTCATAATTGATGTAAAGGGTCTTTCCTTCTTTTTGACAATAACAAAGTGAGAGATAGCTAGCTTGCACAACTCAAGAAGATGCAAAAACTTGATTGCTAGCTTACCTATCTTAAGTAGCAAAGATTGCTAACTTGTTTATTTCAAGAAGCAAAAGTTGTCTTCTTGAACATCACTATCTTGCCTATCTCAAGAAGCAAGACTTGCAACCTGCACATTACAATAGGAAGCAAGAATCGATAGCTTACACACTTCAACAAGAAAGCTATCTTGTATTTGCTTTCGAAATTTTTGCTAGCTTGTATGTTGCAAAACTTGCTCACTTTTTCAAACACTTTGCTAGCTTGCACTTTGTAAAGGAAGCGAAAATAGCACTTCTCAAAAGAGAAGAAAGAGCTTGCTTTCTTGAACATCTTTAATTTGCTAGCTAGCATGATGTACAATTTGCTATCTTGAACATTACAAAGAAATACTATCATGCACATTGCAAAGAAAAGCAAATATGCCAACTTACACATCTTTAAATTTGCTAGCTTGTATGTAGTAAAACTTGCATATCATAAAAGTTGCTAGCTTGTAGAGAAGCAAAGAATTGCTATCTCGAAAGAAGCAAAAAATGCGAAACTTAGAAAACTTGTAATATAATTGCTCTTGCCATGCTTTGTATCAAAAATAGGTTGATATCCTTAAAAGCATCGCATTAAATTTTTTAGTATCGCAATGTATCACATGTATTGTAAATTGAAATTTTTGAGACTATTATCATATCATGTTTAACAATTGATGTCTTTCATGACATGATTTCTTTGCATTTTTATCTTGTATATATCATGTGATGATTGAAATATTGATTGATGCAAAGTTGATGTAAAAGTCTAAATCATTGGTTCCTCTCCTTCTTTTTGACATTGAGAAAGGGGGAGAAAGTTATTGCTAGCTTGCACACTTGAATGAAGAATTTGCTAGCTCGATCATTGTAATGAAGAAATTTGCTATATCAAACATCATATATATTGTTACTTGCAAAAAAAAGCAAAGTGCAATCTTGCACAAAAATTCAAGTGTTGAATTGCCATGATTGAACTTAAGAATCTTGCTATGCTTTTGTGCTTATATGTTGTGATGAAAATCTAGCTTCATGTTGCAAAAACTTACATATCTTTTAAAATAGCTAGAGCTACTTCTCCTTTTTGTTGATGACATAGGGGGAGAAGTATATTGATGACTTCATGCATTGAATTGAATATTTTATATATATTTGCATGATGGTTTAAATGTTTTTCATAACATGTGATGAATGTTACTTGGATTTGGGATAATCCAAGTGCTCTATCAATGGCATATTGATAGAGGGAGTTTGGTTAAACTCCGGGGAGTTAAGGTTAACTCCGTTAGTCATCAATTAGTTGTCATCATCAAAAAGGGGGAGATTGTTGAATCTCGGATTTTGATGATGAAACTAATTAATTGTGTTTAGATGTTTAATTACATTTTGAGTGATGCAGGTCTACTCGATCAGGATTAGACAGTTAACGCAGGAGGAATTGACGTTGCGCCGGAGGAGATCACGTTAGGATATTGGATGGCAGAAGGCTTCGGACATTGGGCATCGGGCCAAGAGCGAAATTGTGCCAAGGATATCAGGGTTGCGGAGGTCAACTTCCAATTGGGCAACAAGCTGCAAGAGAGGAGGATGTGCTGAAGAATTAGACGAAGCGCCAACCAATGACGTGCCGGGCAACAGAATGTCAATTCGCGTTGTAATAATTGTCTAGATCGGAGTAGAGTTTTGGCTTGTGTGTGCAGGATTAACTACGATAACGATGAAGACATAAAGCGAAACAAAGTGTCAGAGTCAAGCGCGAAGGATTTGTTGCGAGTTCAAGAGTTCGACGAAAGTCCGAAGGTTCGTCGGGAATGCTGCCGGAACTAGCTGAGAATGAGTAGGGAGCTTGCCGAAGGGTTTTTCGGAAGCTCGCTGGAAGGTTCGTTGGAAGTTTGCAGAGCTCACCAAGAAAGATCGGAGCTTACCGAAGAAGCTCGTTGGAACTCGCCAAGATCAAATCGTGAAGTCTAGGAGCTTGCCGGGAGTCTACAGAATGGTTTCCGAGAGTTTATCGGAAGACCGTCGGAAGTTCGCCGGAAGCTCGCCGAAAGAAGTCTTGACTTGTGGACTTTGTAATAGCTTACGAAATGTCTTTAAATTCATATTTAGCATGTTAATTAGGGTTAGGATTATGTGTTAATCCTATAACCCAAGTAGGGGCCAATTGGGCCCGAGTTCGGACTGGTTTTGGCCAAGTTTGGAGCCCGACCAGTGAGCTGAAATACTGTAGGCGGTGGCACAACCTAGAACCCGAGAACTGAGCAGTGGCACCGCCCAGAACCCAAAAGGTCGGGTGGTGGCACCGCCAACCTTGGGAACCCAAGAGAATTCAAAATTTGGAGCCCAAATTTGAATCCTCTTGGGGCCTATAAATACCCCTCAATTCTCAGCTAAGATAACAACCTTTGAGAAGCTACAGATTGAGATAAAAGTCTTAGCAAAGTCTTTAGTAAGTTTTGTTTTCAATAGCTTGAGTGTTCACCTCCCTCTTTCACTTTGAAAATTTATAAGAGTCTGAACCATTTGTAAAAGGTTGTAATAGGGGTGTATTTGTCCTTCCCCTTCAAAGTGATTTGCTAGTGGAAGTTGAGAGCCTCATTGAAGAAGGCTTCGCAAGTGGATGTAGGTCATTTTGACCGAACCACTTTAAATTGGTGCGTTCCTTGAATGTGTGAGTATTTACCTTCCTAAAATTGTCATTTACACTACTACTAGCTTTCGGATCTCATTTTCTCATTTTACTCAAGTTACTATCAAAACGAAATCTCTACGTATTTACGAAATTGTTTTCAAACTTATGAGTTTTAATTCGCTGCACTAATTCACCCCCCCTCTTAGTGCCGCTCCGATCCTAACAATCTTAACATGATGCACACATTTCAAGTATTTTAGCAATCATAGCATTTCATCACATGGTAAGATATCAACACGTAGGACTACGATGCAAGTTCTTGATATCTTAACATGATGCAAATATGGCATATTGCTAATATGGCAATCATAGTTATCATTAATTCATATATTTTCAATGATGCAAACATGGCATAATGATAGCATCAATTCATATATCTGCTTTTTTCAACATAATATGGCATTTATAGCATCAATTCATATATTTCTTTTTTCAACATAATATGGCGATGATGCAAGCATGGCACAATCATAACATTAATTCATATATCTGCTTTTTTTTTTTAACATAATATGGCATTTATAGCATCAATTCATATACTTCTCCCCCTTTATCATCAATAAAAAGGAGAACGATATAAATAATTTTTAAATATACGTGCGATGCCATAAATAGGTTCATGTCATTTATATGATACAAATATCTCAAGAAAAACATGACATGGAGATTATTTACATAGAGTGAAAACATCTTCCTTTTTATTTGTTATTATCTTTTTGCATGAAGGAGGAAAGCCATTTGTGTAGTTCAAATCAATAGAATATTAAGGCATGCTTTACAAGGATCATGATATTTATGTGAATAAAATCCTTGCTCAAAAAAATATCTTCCTTTTATAAGAAGGAATCATCAAATTTATTTCTCAAAGGGAATTTTTTTACATGATAAATCTAAAAGATATGCATGTGAATCAAAGTCCGAAAGAGAATAATGTATTCATGAAATCCGATTGGAACTGAAAATTTAACACTTTCATGCAATCGGACAAGACTATACAATCATGAAGACATGCTCATTGTTATGGAAATTTTTGTATTAATTTCCAACATATTATTTTAGGCATGTAATGGCAATTAAGTGATTTGATCATTCAATCAATGAAGTCTGAATAATTTTAATAAGTTTATGCATTTCGACACATCAACATCCCTAATTCTCTTCTTATGAAATCAAATTGTTCTTCACTTAGGGGTTTTGTAAAAATATCAGCTAGTTGATGCTTAGTATCTCTGAACTCTATAATTACATCATGATTAGTAACATGATCTCGTATAAAGTGATGTCTAATATCAATATGTTTTGTTCTTGAGTGTTGAATGGGATTCTTTGTTAAACATATTGCACTCGTGTCATCACATTTAATGGGAATGTTTTTAAGATAGACTTTATAATCTTCTAAGGTGTTTTTCATCCACACAACTTGTACACAGCATGCACTAGCTGTAATATATTCAGCTTCAGTTGTTGATAGAGCAACCGAGTTTTGTTTCTTAGATGACCAGGAAATAAGGGAATGTCCCAAAAATTGACATATTCCTGATGTGCTTTATCTATTTAGTCTACACCCAGCAAAATCTGCATCAGCATAAGCAATTAACTCAAAATTTTTAGATTTTGGATACCATAATCCTAGATTTGTGGTACCTTTAAGATATCTAAGTATTCTTTTAACCGCTTTGAGATGAGATATCTTGGGGTTCGATTGAAACCTAGCACAAAGTCCTACACTGAACATGATATCTAGTCTAGTATTAGTGAGGTAAAGTAAACTTCCTATCATACCCCTATAAGTTTTTTGATCGAAGCTTTCTCCACTCTCATCAACTTCTAACTTAGTGGAGGTGCTCATAGGGGTGTTAATAGCTTTTGAGCTACCCATATTGAATCTTTTCAGAAGATCTAAAGCATATTTAGTTTGACTAATAAAGATGTCATTGCTTAGTTGCTTAATTTGTAAGCCTAAGAAAAAGATTAATTCTCCCATCAAACTCATTTCAAATTCGAGACTCATGGTTTTAGCAAAAGATTCACAAATAAATTTATTCGTAGAACCGAAGATAATATCATCAACATAAATCCAAACAATGAGAAAATTATTTTCAAAATTCTTGATAAACAATGTAGTATCGACCTTGCCTTTTGTGAAATTATTTTCAATAAGAAAAGTACTTAGTCTATCGTACCAAGCCCTTGGAGCTTGTTTTAAACCATAGAGAGCTTTGGTTAATTTAAATACATGATTAGGGAGGCTATTATTTTCAAATCCAGGAGGCTGTTCAACATAAACTTCTTTAGAAATAAAGCCATTAAGAAAAGCGCTTTTAAAATCCATTTGAAACAACTTAAAATTATTATTACTAGCATAGGCAAGGAGCATCCTTATGGCTTCTAATCTAGCCATAGGAGCGAAGGTTTCTTCGTAATCGATACCTTCTTCTTGGTTAAAACCTTTGGCCACTAATCTAGCCTTGTTTCTCACCACGATACCATATTCACCTTGCTTGTTTCTAAAGACCCATTTAATACCAATAACTAAATGGTCATTTGGCCTAGGAATAAGCTTCCATACCTCATTTCTCTCAAATTGATTTAACTCATTTTGCATTACGATAATCCATGAATCATCTTTCATGGCTTCATCAATACATTTAGGTTCAATTTGGGAGAGAAAAGCGGCGTTGGCACAAAAATTTTTAAGAGATGAACGTGTTTGAACCCCCTTAGATGTGTCTCCTAGGATTAGCTCCTTAGGATGAGCATCTACATACTTCCAATCCTTGGGTAAGGATGTTTCAGAAGTGGATGCATCCAAGTTGCTAGTTGGAGAAGGGGTTTCATTTAAATTCAAAGAATCGAAACTAACATCATCATCAAAGTCATTTTTCTTGATTTCGGAAATCTCATTGAAAACAACATTAATGGATTCTTCTATAATTAAAGTCCTTTTATTGAAGATACGAAAAGCTTTAGAAACCGAAGAATAACCAAGAAAAATTTCTTCATCGGATTTAGCATCAAATTTTCCTAAGGCATTTTTTTCATTCAAGATAAAACACTTACACCCAAAAACTTTAAAATATGAAACATTGGGTTTTCTATTGTTCCACAATTCATAGGGAGTTTTGGTGAGTAAGGGTCTTACTAAAACTCTATTCAAAATATAGCATGTAGTGTTTACAGCTTCGGACCAAAAATATTTGAGTATGCTATGTTCATTCAACATGGTTCTAGCCATTTCTTATAAATTTCTATTCTTTCTTTCTACTACTCCATTTTGTTGAGGATTTCTTGGAGTAGAGAAGTTGTGGTTGTATCACTACCGTGATCACTTCGAATTGATGAAATCATAACACCCTTTTCATTTTGAACAAGTTTGCAAAACTTGGTGAAATATCTAAAGCATTAATTTTTGTGTTTCAAGAAATAAGTCCATGTGTATCTACTATAGTCATCTACAATGACGAAGGCGTATTTGCTACCTCCTAGGCTTGATGTAGAGATTGGTCCGAACAAGTCCATATGGATCAATTGTAAGGGCCTAGATGTGCTTATTTGATTCTTAGATTTGAAACTACTCTTAATTTATTTTCCTAATTAACAAGCATCACACACATTATCTTTAATGAACTTGATGTAAGGAATTCCTCGTACAAGTTCTTTGGATGATATTTGAGTGATTAGTTTCATGCTAGCATGACCTAATCTCCTATGCCAAAGCCAAGCATCCTCATTCAAAACTGAGAAACATACTTCATTGCAAAGATCATTGATGTTAATGGTGTATACGTTATTCTGTTTTAATGCAATCATAGATGTGTTTTTGTGTTGTTTTTCAATGATGCAAGCATTAGATTCGAATTTGACGATATATCCTTTATCACATAATTGACTAATACTCAAGAGGTTATGTTTTAAACCATCAACTAACAGAACATCTTCAATAAAGAAGTTGGATTTATTACCTATGGTTCCTTTGCCAATGATTTTACCTTTGTTGTTGCTTCCGAAGGTGACATAGCCTTCGTCTATGCTAGTGAGCTTAGAGAATTAAGATGGATCTCCGGTCATATGCCTTGAGCATCCACTATCAAGGTACCATCTCTTGCTCCTAGCTTGTGGTGGTGTATGTCTCTACAAGAAAGGATAATTTTAGGTACTCATTTACTTTTGGGTGCCTCAAAAACTGATCTACATTGTTTGTCTTGTTGCATAGAGTTTATCATGGTTCCTTTAGGAACCCAAATTAATTTGTTCGGACTAATTTTCTTAAATGGACAATAATGCGTTTTGTGTCCATGTTTGCAACAAAAGTTACATTTGCTTTGGTGTTGAACATGTAAGATGCGGCCTTTTATGAAGGTTGTTGGATTTTGGTGAGGATTTCTCACAAATCCGATTCCACTTCTTTTGGGAACGTGACCCTTGTTTGTAAGGATCATGTTCAAAAACTTGCTACCAACCTCGAATTTCTTCAAGGTGTTCTTAAGTAGCAAGTTTTCCTTTTGGACAGTTTCTAGATCATGGCATTTTATACAAGAACCTAAACTATCATGATATTCAGTTTTTAACTTATCGAAATTACAAGTAAGGCTATCATGCTCCTTTTTTAGCAATTTGTATTTTCTACTAATAATCTTGCATTCATCAAATAAGCCATAGAAGGCATTTAATAACTTATCAAATGATAATCTGCATCAATTAAATTTGTTACCTCCTTTCCAATGGCCATTAAGGTGTAATGAGCAACTTGCTCGGTGTTGGACTCCTCTTCTTCGGACGCACTCGAGTCATCCCATGTTGCTTTGAGCGCCTTCTTCTTTGATGTTTTCTTCTTAGCTTGGGGACAACCACTTTTGTAGTGTCCCGGCTTTTTGCACTCGTAGCAAATAACTTGGTCCTTTTTGGGTTCAAGTTTATTTTTTGTGTCATTTTTAAACTTATTTCTCTTAATGAATTTTTTGAATTTCCTTATTAGAAGTGCCAAGTCATCGTCATAGTCCTCATCACTTGAGTTTTCTCTTAAGTGGTAATATAAAGTTCTAAGTGCCATATCCTTCCTATTCTTTGGAAGGATGTCTTCTTGCTCTTCATGAGCCTTGCATGTCATTTCATAGGTCATTAATGACCCAATTAGTTCTTCAAGAGGGAAGTTGTTTAAATCTTTAGCCTCTTGTATAGCAGTGACTTTAGGGTCCCAACTCTTAGGAAAGGATCTTAGAATCTTATTCATGAGCTCAAAATCCGAAAAACCTTTGCTGAGTCCTTTTAGACCATTGACGACATCCGTGAAACAGGTGTACATGTCACCAATAGTCTCGCTCGGTTTCATTCAGAAAAGTTTGAAAGAGTGTATCAAAAGATTGATTTTTGACTCTTTCACTCTACTTGTGCCTTCGTGAGTCACTTCGAGTGCATACCAAATATCAAACGTGGTTTCACAAATCGTAACACGATTAAACTCATTTTTATCAAGCGCACAAAATAAGGCATTCATAGCCTTTGCATTAAGAGCGAAAGTCTTCTTCTCCAATTCATTACAATCAATCATTAGAAGAGAAGACTTTGAAAATCCATTTTCGACAAGATTCCAAAGTTCAAAATCCATTGAAATAAGGAAGATCCTCATTCGGGTCTTCCAATAGGTGTAGTCCGTCTCATTGAACATCGGTGGGCATGTAATAGAATGGCCCTCTTGGTTTCCGGCGTATGCCATCTCTCTTGGGTTTTAATCCGTTTGAGAGTTAACCCCGCTCTGATACCAATTGTTAAGATCAAGAGCACTAGGGGGGGGGGGGTGAATAAGTGCAGCGGAAAACTTTCAACGATTAAAACTGCGTTCGTTCGATAAGAGTGATTTCGGTAGAAAAGCCGATTCGTAAATCACTTTAACTTGTGATCAAGCAAGATGCAGTTATGATGAAAATCTATAAAGGCAGTTTGCAGTTATGATGGAAATCAGAATGTAAGCGCAAACTGAAATATGATGTTCGTACGATAAAACTGATTTACATATAAACATCGATTCGGAAAATACTGAACTTTGAAACACGATCATAAAAGCGCAAAAGGCAGTAAGCTATTGAGGAGGTTTGCAGTAAAGGCAATATGCTCAAAGTAAATGCAAAATAGAGAGCACCGCGATTTTAGAGTGGTTCGGTCAATCTTGACCTACATCCACTTCTAGCTTCCTCCTCCGACGAGGTCACCGACGTCCACTAGAGGCCTTCCTTCAATAGGCGAAGGCCAACCACCCTTTTACAGTTTCACTCCTTTTCACAGGCTTAGGAGACAACCCTTACAGAATTTTCTCTCATCTCTTGAAAGATCAGAACTTGGAGGAAAAGAGGGAGAAGAACTTTTAACTCATACAACACTTTTGAGCTCTAAAAGTCATAGAGTAAGATCAGGATTTCGGTGGTTTTTGGTTGTTCTTTCATTGCTGAAAGAGTGGGGTATTTATAGCCCCCAAACCAATTTGAATTCCGAGCTCAAAACTGTCAACTCCTGGAATTCTGGGGTCTGGCGGTTGCACCGCCTGGCAAAGCTTGGAGACTGAGCCTCTAGGCGGTGCCACCGCTTGTCAGGGGCGGTTGCACCTCCTGCCAGAGCTCGGAGACCGAGCTCAAGCAATTGCACCTTTGTCAGAGGCAGTTGCACCGCCCAGCTAGAGCTCGAAGACTGAGCCCTGGGTAGTGCCACCGCCGACCCAAGCGATGCCACCTCTGGCCAAGTAATCTGGGTCCGAATGAGCTGATCCATTCTGCCCAATTTGGGTCTTTCAAGGGCCCAATTGTCCCAAGATTAAGTTAATGGGATCACCTCCCATTTCTAACTTAATCATCGTGCTAACTACGAATTTCTTAAGATATTTACTGCAACTTGCTCCGGTACGTCAATCGCTTCTTTCGGCGAGCTTCCGGTGAACATTCAACGAACCTCCGGCGATGCTCCGACGGACTTCCGGCAAACTCCTGGACTTGCGACGATCCACTTGGCGAGTTCCGACGAGCTTCTTTTGGCATGCTCTTGGACTTCTCGGATTTGTTCCCGTAGAACCTCCAACGACCGTCCGAACTTCCGTCAAGCTCTCTAACTCCCAACGTGATCATAGTCTTGACTACGGCGCAACTCCTGCTGCATATCTTACTTTTATCGTAGTTAATCCTGCATACTTATCTCAACATATGGATTAAATAACAAATGACAATTGACGTCATCATCAAAACTCGAGATTCAACAGTAAAGGCACATGTACATTTTGTTGTTCCGCATGTGGTTCCGATATGTGCTATTTATTGTTCATACTGCCCTTTTGTACTCTAGTGTTACGGGATAATGTGAACCTTTGCCAGAAATGGTAAAGGGAGTTATGCATAGAGCCTGCGATGCTCTATCGGCCCCCTCTGACTTCACCTAAACGTGGGTGGATGGAGCTCCCAGACGTGGGAGACTTCTGTCTGGTGGTCATTCAGAAATGGATGAATCACATTCTATCTGTGGTCCTACTACACCTTCTATATGTTTGATATGATATCCAGAGTTTTGGTTATGTATTTATATATGTGATTTGGATAAGAAAGATATGAATGCAACGTCAAATACAACGTTTTAGCTTCTGTTTCATATTCGTTCTTTGATATGCTCTGAAATGGTTCATATGCCATTGATATGCTCTGAAATATTTCCTATGCTATTGATATGTTCTGAAATGATCCCTATGCCTCTAAAATGTTCCTACGCCATTGACATGCTTTGAAATATTCCATATGCCATTGATATGTTCCGAAATGTTCCATTTGTCATTGATATACTCCGAAACATTTCATATGCTGTTGATAAGCTCTGAAATGCTTCATTCATTATTGATATGCTCCAAAATGTTTCATCTGTTATTGGGATGCTCTGAAATATTCTATATGTCGTTGATATGCTCCGGAACATTTCCTACGCTATTGATATGCTCCAATTACTCTATGCTTCATTTGTTTTGGAACCAAATATGTTTCGATTGAAATGACACATATGATTTTGTATCTAATGAGATGGTATCCTTGAGAATTCTTGTATTCTGTCTCGCATTATGATACATTACTTATTTGAAATCGTTCCTTTTGTTCTGAATATGCTTTGTCACTTGCTGAGCTATTTTTAGCTCACTCTATTATTATATAAAATCTTTCAGGTCACCTTGTCACTCTTTGAGATGTTTGAATTGGGCTGAGGTAGTGGAGAGCTATTCAAAATTATGGGCAAGTCTTGTTGGTTATTATATTATTGTTGTATAAGAATATTTTGTATATAATGAAATGTTGTCGATGAACCGAAATGAATATACCTTATAAAAGTGTTAGAAGATCTCTCTTATTTGGAATTTCGGAATGTTAAGTCTAGTTTACGATGATATAAACTTGTGGTAAATGGTTGGAGTTATGATTGTATAAATTACTTAGCTTGTGGATTTATAAATGTTGTTTATGTTTGTTAAGTTGGCTTGGGTTGCCATAAATGTGAATTATCGAGTGATGTGATATATGATTATAAACTGCACAGGTTTTATAGATGTGAATTTGATAGAATATTTTTCAGTGTCCTCAAATGTTAGTTTGGATCCTAGATTGGTTTGTGAAAAATATTTTAATATTATCGATATTTTTGAGGGGCATGACAGAGGTTGTATCAGAGCATGGTTTAAGGATTACTGAAATATTTGATATATTAACGTGCAAAATATATTGAGGTCTAGTAAACTATAGTGATTGGTGAAAATTTTCTTTGATGCATTTTAGGAATCTAGGATGATGAGGACATTTCGTCCTCCTATTTCATTTGTTTCTGATTAATTAAGGGGATGAAAGGGTTGATCGAGGATACTAAATCAGAGTAGCGCAATGAAAGCATGGTGGACCTAATTTCATTAGTGGTAGAAAAATGGATGATGCAAACGGAGCAGATATATGATGTTCAAAATTATTCTTATAATCAAAAGATTTTTTTTACCACCTTATATTGGAAGTAGAGGCTTATTATTAATGGAAACAATGAAAAGAATTTCTGGAGATCAAGGACAAGAATAGCTAAGACAAATTTACTAATAAAATTATGATTGAAAATGAATCAGAAAGTGATAACAAGAGGGTCAAGACATTTGGATTTGAAAAGGGAAGTCACCACAAAAGACTCAATCATGTGTGAATTGCAAGTTAAATTATGAAACAAGTTTGTATTTGTGGGTGATTAGAGTCTATTTTGCTTGTGGAAAGTTGGATCATAAAATAAATGACTACCCTTTGAATGAGAAGAAAGAGTCACTGCCTCCTAAATCACCAGCCCATGTTAGAGTGTATGCTATCACCAAATATGATTCTAAAACTTCTGAATTAGTGGTCGAAGGTATTATTCATGTTTATGAAAGAATACAAATATTTGTTTGACCATGGGTCTCTTCTATGATTTGATTCAGAATATTTTGCTTATCACTTGGGTATTCAACCTAGACCAATGCATTATATGCTATATGTAAATACGATCATTGGAGATTCTTTGATGACGAACTTGAATTTGGTCCTCTTGTCTGATTTTTATTGCAGAACCTAAACTTTTTGCTGATTTAGTTCTCCTAGAGATTTGGAGTTTTGATATTATACTTAGTATGGATTGGCTATCTTCTTATCATATCACTATGGATTGTTATATAACAAATGATCACTTTTTGCATATTAGATCAGCCCATCCTTTATTTTGAGAGTATTGGACATGATTTATCTCCTTGCCTAATGTATCCCAGGATGACTTGCCCGGATTACCTCCAAACGTAACTTTGCTTTTGATTTGGTCTTTGGGATAATCCCAATATCTAATCCTCTCTATAGAATGACATCATTTAAGTAAGTGGAATTGGGAAAGCAACCACAAGGACTATTAAATGAGGATTTTATTTGGCTTAATATTTCATCATGGGGTGCTCCGGTGTTAGTTAAAAAGATGGATGGAACATTGAGACTTTAAATTAATTTTAGACAATTGAATCAAGTGACCATAAAAAAATGAGTATTCTCTAAAGTGATGACTTGTTTGATCAACAGTAGGGTGCATAAGTATTTTCAAAACTTGATCGAAGTTCGGGCTGCCATCTATTGAGGATCAAGGAGGAGGATATTTCGGTCACTCTTGGATGACTATGTAATTGTATTCATTGATGACATAGTGGTGTATTCAAGGAGTAATCAGGAGCATGAGGAACACTTGAGGAATGTATTGTCCATACTAAGAGAAAAGAAGTTGTATGCAAAGTTCAGCAAATGTGAATTTTGGTTGAATGAAGTTGCTTTCTTAGGCCATGTGATTTCAGGAAAGGGCATATCTGGGAAGTACCAACAAATGTAACAGAAGTTAGAACCTTCTTGGGCATGGTAGGTTATTATAGGAGATTTGTGGACGGATTTTCTCGAATCGCTCAACCTCTCACTAAACTCACTAAAAAGAATGTGAAATTTGTATGGGAAGAAAATTTTGATTTGACTGCTATAAGGAAAGAGCAAGACTTGATGATATTGATGGCCTCAATTCAAGTGCAATCTGATCTTACTCAACAAATTAAGGAAGGACAATTACGAGATCCACGTTTAATCTACTTGAGGAATGAAGTAGAAAGGAAATTGAAGCCAAAATTTTAAGTTTCAAAGGATGGCCTATTAAGATTTGGGGATAGAGTATGTGTACCAAATGAACCAGATATCAAGAACCAAATCCTAAAGGAAAGTCATACTTCAAAGTATACCATGCATCCTGGGAGCACTAAGATGTATAGAGATCTCCAAAGTCATTATTGGTGGGAAGGCATGAAGAAGGAAATTGCAATGCATGTTTCAAAATGTTTAACTTGTCAGCAAATCAAAGGAGAACACCAAAGACCTAGTGGGTTGTTGCAACCTTTAGATATTCCTGAATGGAAATAGGAATGTGTTACCATGGATTTTGTTTCAAGACTACCAAAAACATCTCGAAAGCATGATGATATTTGGGTTATTATTGATAGGTTAACAAAATCTACACATTTCCTACCGATTAATATGACTTATTCGCTTGACAAACTTGCAGATTTATACGTCAATGAAATAGTAAGACTTTATGGTATTCCAAAGGAGATCATCTCTGATAGAGACTCCAGATTTCTCTCTAGATTCTGGAGAAGATTATAGGAATCTATGGGCACTAAAGTCAAGTTTAGCACTACATATCAACCTCAAACTGATGGTCAGTCAGAAAGAACAATTCAAACACTTGAGGATTTGCTTAGAGCCTATGTTATGGATTGGAAAGGAGAATGGGATAAAGATATTTCATTTATTGAGTTCACTTATAATAATAGTTATCATTCAAGTATTCAGATGGCTCCTTATGAAGCTTTATATGGGCAAAAGTGTATAACACCTATATGTTGGGAGGAAGTTGGTGACAAAAAGTTGTTAGCACTAGACAAAGTACAAGAAACTACCGAGAAAATTCAAGTTATAAGGAAAAGGTTGAAAACTGCTCAAAGTCGTCAAAAGAGTTATGCTGACAATAGAAGACGAGATATTGAGTTTGAAATCGAAGATTTTGTGTTCTTAAAGGTCTCCCCTTCCAAAGGCATTATAAGGTTTGGGAAGAAAGGAAAGTTAAGCCCAAGATTTATTAGACCTTTTGAGGTCCTTGATAGAGTTGGTTCTGTCGCTTACAGGATTGCCTTGCCATTATCGTTATGCCATATCCATAATATTTTTCATGTTTCGATGATTAGAAAGTATATACTTGATCCTTCTCATATCATTAAGTATGAGCTGATGAAGATTGATAAAGATTTATCTTATATGGAAGAGCCCACTCAGATTGTTGATAAGAAGGAAAAGATCCTAAGGAATCGGGTTATCCCTCTGGTTAAAATAATTTGGAGACATCATTCTAGAGAGGAAACAACCTGGGAGCTAGAGGAGAAAATAAAAAAGGTTTATCCTCGTCTTTTTATCGATAGAGGTATGATAAATTTAGATGACTAAAATTTTCTTTTAAAGGGGGAGAGTGTAACATCCCTCATTTCTAAATTTTCGTATAAATTTCTAGTTGTAATGTAAGAATCAATTTTAAATTTGATAAAAGAGTCAAAGTATAAATTTAAGAACTTATTCATAAGATTTGGGGATCTTTTTCAAGAGAAAAAAAAAATCTGAGGACCTATATGTAAACCCTGAGGACCTAATCGTAAATATAATAATACAAGAACTAAACTGTAAAATACATAAAATTACAAATCCCACCGCTTAAGCCTCTCTTCCTTCGTTCTGAAGGAACCAGAGAAGGCAGCTATGTAGAAGAACAGAGAAAGAGAGAAAGAAGAAAAATAAAAAGGGGAAGAAGAAGAAGAGAAATTCCCATTTGGGGTAATAATTCTCAAAGAGAAGTATTCTAATCCCATCCTATAGAAATATTAGTCTCTGTTTTCCTATTAATTCTGAATAATCTGAAAGATTTCTGCTTAGAACCAGATATTTCTCTTGTTAGACACAAAACCATGGATCTGGAATTTTTCGGTAAACTAACCCCTATAGATTGTTTCAACCATAATTTCTAGTACCAAACTTGGATTTAGGCAGCACCTTGTTCATTCGAAATTAGACTCTTATACCTTTCTTTTGACACTAATATTGAAATTTTTAGACACCGAATACTTACCCAAACTTCTGTTTCAAATGAGCCTATGGATGCTGCAAAATAGGGATCGAAATTTCTGACCTTTTGATACTAAAATGCCTATAAGTCCCTGTTGAAAACTCTGATTTGTACCAAACTAACTTCATTTGAAACTAGACTTGTAGATCTTTCTTTTGATAGATAGACTGAAAATTTTGGAATTCAAATGCCTATCTTGTTATCTATTGAATCTGACCCTATGAATTAAGTAAAACAATGATTTTGTTTTTGACCTTTGGTTACTAAATCAATGGTAACTCCTTGTTGGAAACCTTAATTCATACAAAACTTATTTCATCAGAAAATAGATTGATATGCCTTTCGATAATAACTTTCTTGAGAGTATTGTAGTATAATTGATAATCTAAAGTATTTGTTCAATGTGCCTCTCGAACTCTGTCAAAAATCAAGCTTTGGTCGATTTCACATATTCTGTTTTCATTCGTTTGAAAACATATTTCATTTAGTTTCCTTCACTCAATTGAGGTTTATATTAATGCTTGAATTCTAATTTGCTCTTGTCTATAAGTTATTTACATTCTTGAAATATATTGTGTAACGTTTATGCTATATCGTATTAACTCATATAGGCACATATATATCCCATTGTTCCGCATTTGCTTTCGATATGTGCTTATTCCAGTTTTATTCCTTTGGATATTCAATTCATTTAGCCTTTTTATTTGAATTGAGCTATATATGATTGCTTAGAATCCATGTATACTCTTGCTTTCATTTCTTGTCAAATCTGAATACATTTGTGAAAGATTATTGCTTGCATCGTATTGACTCATAAAGGCATATGTACGTTTTGTTGTTCTGCGTGTGCTTCCGATATGTGCTCTTTATTATTCATACTACCCTTTTGTACTCTAGTGTTGTGGGATAATGTGAACCTCTACCAGAAATGGTAAAGGGAGTTATGCATAGAGCCTGCGATGCTCTACCGGCCCCTTCTGACTTCACCTAAACGTGGGTGGATAGAGCTCCCAAATGTGGGAAACTTCTGTCTAGTGGTCATTCAGAAATAGATGAATCACATTCTGTTTATGGTCCCACTACACCTTCTGTATGTTTTATATGATATCTAGAGTTTTGGTTATGTATTTATATATGTGCTTTGGATAAGAAAGATATGAATGCAACGTCAAATATGACATTTCAGCTTCTGTTTCGTATTCGTTCTTTGATATGATCTGAAATGGTTCATATGCTATTGATATGCTCTAAAATATTTTCTACACTATTTATATGTTCCGAAATGCTCCCTATGCCTTTGAAATGTTCCTATGCCATTGATATGCTTTGAAATATTCCATATGCCATTGATATGTTCTGAAATGTTCCATTTGTTATTGATATGCTCTGAAGCATTTCATACGCTATTGTTAAGCTCTGAAATGTTTCATTCGTTATTGATATGCTCCGAAATATTTCATCTGTTATTGGGATGCTTCGAAATATTCTATATGCTGTTGATATGCTCTAATTACTCTATGCTCCATTTGTTTTGGAACCAAATATGTTTCCATTGAAATAACACATATGATTTTGTATCTAATGAGATGGTATCCTTGAGAATTCTTGTATTCTGTCTTGCATTATGATGCCTTACTTGTTTGAAATCGTTCCTTTTGTTCTGAATATACTTTGTCAATTGCTAAGCTATTTTTAGCTCACTCCATTATTATATAAAATCTTTCAGGTCAGCTTGTCACTCTTTGATATGTTTGAATTGGGCTGAGGCGGTGGAGAGCTATTCAGAATTATGGGCAAGTTTTGTTGGTTATTATGTTATTATTTTATAAGTATATTTTGTATGTAATGAAATATTATCGATGAACCGAAATGGATATACCTTGTAAAAGTGTTAGAAGATCTCTCTTATTTGGAATTTCGTAACGTTAAGTCTAGTTTACGATGATATGAACTTGTGGTAAATGGTTGGAGTTATGATTGTATAAATTACTTAGCTTGTGGATTTATAAATGTTGTTCATATTTGTTAAGTTGGCTTGGGTTGCCATAAATGTGAATTATTGAGTGATGTGATATATGATTATAAACTGCACAGGTTTTATAGATATGAAATTGATAGAATATTTTTCAGTGTCCTCAAATGTTAGTTTGGATCCTGGATTGGTTTGTGATGAAAATTTTAATATTATCAATATTTTTGAGGGGCGTGACACCACACCCCCCGCCGTTGCACAAGCTGTCGTCAGTAGGGTGGCGATGACCGCAGCAAGCAGGGAGAAGAGAGGGGTTAGGGTTTTCTGGCCAAAAGATTATTTTGCTCCTCAAATTTTCTAAAATTCCAAGTTCTATCTTTTGTCCAAATTATGAAAATACCCCTCATAAATTATAAAATTCCATACATATCCATGATTTTAAAAAAATATTAATTAATTAAAAGATTTAATTGATTATTATTTTTTATTATTATCTAAAAGTCCTACATGATGATGATTTATACATGTGATGTATGATATATGGATGGATGATCATGGACCGTGTGATGTGTGTACTTGTAATTATTATTATTGGGGCCTTCGACTCTCCATTTTATTTATCATTTATTATCGGGCCTACGTGCCTATGATCATGTTGTAATCACATGAGGAGGCGTTGTAGGAGCATTGATGCGATAGCGAGAATCACAAGATGGACGATCGCGATGCATGGAGATGCGTCGAGATGCCGACGGACGAGGATAAGATGGACGATCACAGGGCATGAAGATGCACCGCTGCACACATAGATCTTGATATAAGTGATTAGGCCCACTGGCTCGGTCCTTGATCATATTAGGCTATGGTCCTTGATCATTTGGTGTAATTGCTCATGTGATATGTGATTATTTATATACCTACTAGATATGTATATATATATTTAAATGCGATGTAGATATATGTTAAATATGTAAGTGTATAACATGTCATATTAGGAGACCAAATCAAAGAAACCCCACTCTCGATAATATTAAATCAGTAAACATGAGGTAATTAGATTGACCCATGTGGCCTTCCATCGTTATAGGTAGGGACCGATTCTCGATGTAAGTTGAGTTGGTTGAGTCCCTCGAGGCTCACCTATATTGTGATTCGCTATCTTGCCTTCGACATAGAGATGACACAAGTGACCTAAGGATATATTATGCTTGGTCGAGTCCCACGAGGGTATATCATCGAATCAGGCTCATCTTGTAATGATAGTGTTGACTTAATCGAACATCATAGTTGGTCGAGTCCCTATAGATCATGGTGATTTGGAGGCTGAACAAGACGAGAATCACAAGGAGTTGTGATCGGTAAGAGTTGCCTACCTTTCGAGCTTAGTGTGATTGGTCGAGTCCCTCGAGGTTACACTAAGGCATTGATTGGGTCCCGATCCCCACTATAAGTCTACCGGAGACTTCCATTTTATGTGCTGAGGGTGTCATGTGACTTACCAGTAAAATAGTGGCAGCATATTAAGATAGAAGTCCATATCTTGATTTTTTATTTTTATAAAATTTGCATGTTATTTATTTCTGCTATATCTTTATTTTCAGAAAATGACGCTTTCAAATCCCTTCAATGGCATACTTGATGTCAACCGCCTCACTAGTCCAAATTATACAGATTGGCTCCACAACTTAAGAATTGTTCTCATGGTGGAGAAAATCACATACGTCCTTGATATAATGATGCCTATGCACGAGGAACGGACAAGCGAGGATGAGATTACTCACTACGTGAAGTACATTGATGACTCTACTCTTGCTCAATGTTATATGTTGGGCTCCATGACTCCTAGGTTAAAGTGGCAAGAAGCTATAAATTTTGAGATGTATTCCATCTACTCTAACAAGATTTAGAACTTAGTTGATGCACCCGAGGGCATTGCACCCATCGATTGCAAGTGGATCTTTAAGAAAAAGATCGGAGTGGATGAAAAGGTAGAGACCTATAAAGCAAGGCTACAACTTGGAGAGAGGAACCCCTATAGAGTTCCAAGGAGGCCGATCCCCTAAAGAGATCAACCCTAAGTTTAGAATCTACAAGGGTTCTAACACCTAACTGACCCCTAATTAGGTTGGCCCAATTCCAATCCTAATTATGTGCTAGCAACGAATTCTAAGACATGTTCTAAGCTAAACAAGTTTGTAAGTCTAGTTTCTTCAAGTGAGCTTTCGGCGATCTTACGGCGAACTTCCGACAATCTCTCGGCAATATTCCAGCAAACTCCAAGCAAGCTCCTAGACTTCACGATGATCTTCTAGGCAAGTTCTGACGAGCTTCTTTAGCAAGCTCCTAGACTTCTCGGTTGGTTCCGACAAAACATCCGACGAACGTCCGGACTTCCGATGAACTCTTGAACTCCCAAGAAATCGTATTCTTAACTTTGGGACTTCATTTTGCTTTATACCTTACTATCGTAGTTAATCTTGCACATGTAAAAACACACTTCGATCTAGACAATTATTACTAAGCTTGAATCATATTATCGGGCATGTCATTGGTCCATCGACGCTATGTCCAATTCTTCGGTGCATCATCCTCTCTTACGGCCTATTACCCAATCGGCCAGTTGACCTCCGCAACTCCGTTATCCTTAGCACAATATCCGCTCTTCTTAGCTTGATGCCTAAATCTATGGCCTGAAGCCTTCTGTCAATACGTCGACCGATCCTCCGGCCTGACATCCAATCTTCTGACATGTTTTCCTCTAGCTCAACATGATTTTTCCTACTTTAATTGTCTCTCCCTGATCGAAGTATCCTGCGTCACTCAAAACGCAGATTAAATCATAAACACTTATCAATTGGTTTCATCATCAAAATCCGAGATTCAACACTTATTGAAGATATCGTGACCCGAGGAGATTTAGCAATGGAAAGAGTTCCATCCGAAGATAACAATGTAGATACACTAACAAAGTCGTTGTCTCAGATTGTCGTTGAGCATCATAGGGGTTTGATGGAGATCAGACACATAGGTGATTGGCGTTAGGTCAAGTGGGAGATTGCTATTCATATGTGCCTTGCAAGCCATTCATGTGAGTGATAGCACGTGTAACTGAACACGTAGTCTTTTTGCTTATTATATTTTGATATTTATCGCTTTATATTACTTGTTGCATATATATATATATATATATATATATATATATATATATATATATATATATATATATATATATATATATATATATATATATATATATATATATATATATATATATATATATATATATATATATATATATATATATATATATATATATATATATATATATATATATTGTGATGTGTTTGGATCTACGCAATGGGAATCGGATGATAATGAGATCATGATAATAAGACTGATTCGCCTTTAAACATAGATCCTAGATAATCTCTGTCATAGGTTACTCTAATAGGATATTGAGATAATCGGACAGACTGGTGTGTTGTATACTCATCCATATGATAGATGCAGCTGGTCTCATAGCTTCTTATGTCAGGACACTAGGGATACAATAAAGGTGCTCATTGGGGAATGAGTTCACAGATTGATCTGCTTGTGGAATACTGAATAGTTGATGATGCCTTATTGTTCGACAGCGATTCCATAGTCCCGGTGGTGTATCTGATCCTTAGACTTAAGACACCAAGGATGTCCTGTATGAGTGCTCCACTCTTTGATATCAGACTTATAGGTTTGGATGTCTCAGATTTAGTACAGCTGGTTATCAAAAGTGGTAGTCAACCTTACAAGAGCTATTGGGTGTCGATAGATGATCATCCACTCTCGGTGTCATGAGAGGAATGTCTCATGTGTTCTTGCTCAGACAAATCCCTAGCCAGGGTCATTCGGATTGAGAGAGAAAGAGTTCTCCGAGAGAATCCAATTAGAGTGAGACTCGAGTAGAAACCATATGGGTCTGACAGCACCATGCCTAGTATATGGTCTCTAGGATATTAGATAGATGAGGGACTATAGGTATATGGTAACTGAGGATAGATAGGTCTAATGGATTGGATTCCCCTGTATCGTTTGGGGACTGCGGCGTAGTGCCTAGTACGTCCACAGTCGTTGAGTCGAGTGAATTATTATAGAGATAATAATTCACTGAGTCAAAAGGAGTTATGACAGGTATGACTCACGGCCAGTTCGATATTGGGCCTAGAGAGTCACATATATATGGTAGGTATTGTGATGAGTAGATGTTCGGATATGAGATATCCGTCGGAGCCCCTATTTTATTGGATATCCAATAAGCCCCTGAATTATTAGATTCTATGAATGAGATACAATAAGAGTCCATAAGAGATTATTGGATATAGATCAACTAATCTAAGAGGCTTGGGTAGTTGGATGGAGATCTAATACCCAATAGGGTAGGATCCATTAGGGTTAAGTTGATAGTGGACCTCTATAAATAGGAGGGAACCAGTGGTTCATAGGCTAGAACCTTTTTGGTTGCATTCTCCTATTCTCCTTCCTCTCTCCACCTTAGTGTAGGCATGAATTTCTTAGGAGTGTTATCGCAGCCCTATTGTGTGGATCACCGCTAGAGAGGAGGGCGCTTGACCTCCTTCACTATTAGAACCCTTGCAGATTCTAAACTTGGGGTTGATCTCTTTAGGGGATCGGCCTCCTTGGAACTCTATAGGGGTTCCTCCCTCCAAGTTGCTGCTCAAAGGCTGTAGAAAAGATTCATCTATTGCTTATCAAAAGAGGAGGAATACATGGCTATTTATAGGGTTTCTAAACCCTAACTCCTAATAGGACTCTTACTCAAGACTCCTACTTCTAACCAACTCCTAATAGGACTTCTACTCAAGACTCCTATTCCTTTACAACTCCTAATTCATCTTTAAGAAACAACCTCCTAATCCTAGCCGGCCTCTTCACCTCTTTAATAGGGGTCGGCTTAGGTAGGTTTTACATGAATGTCCCTCTCAATTAGGACTCTCCTAGCTAGAGTCCTAACAGACCCGCCCTCTTCAAATCAGCCTTGCCCTCGAGGTTGACGATTCATGAATTTTGGGAATTTGATCTTCAAGTCGTCATAGTTCTCCCAAGTGGCATCTTCTGTTGGTAGGTTCACCCACTGTATTAGCACTTTAGTAGTGGGTCATCATGGTTGAGTCACGATTCATCGATCAATAATGGCACTTGGCTAGGTCTGAAGTTCTCCTTGGATAGTCATATTTGGTGGTGTTAGGTTCGGAGCGGTACTAAGAGGGGGGGGTGAATTAGTGTAGCGGATTAAAACTTCGGTTTTAGAAAAATCTTTCGTACGAAAAGAACGGAACTTGAAAAGCTTAACTTGAAAGCGTATTCTTAAAGTTGCGCAGCAAAGGTAATAAGGAACTAAAGCATGTAAAAAGGTTTGCAGTAATGTAAATAGCAATAATGAAATGCAAACCAGAGATTACGCCGATTTTAGAGTGGTTCGGTCAAATGACCTACATCCACTTGCGAGGCCCCTCTTCGATGAGGCTCCCACCTTCCACTAGCAAATCTCTTGAAATGGAAGGGTAAATACCCCTCTTACAACCTTTTACAAGCAGTTCAATCTCTTACAAATTTTCAATAAGAAAGAAGGAGGAGAACTCTCTAGCCAATTGAAAACAAGACTTGCTAAGACTTTCTAAGACTTTTCTCTCAATCAAATGCTTCTCAAAAGTTGTAATCTCAACTGAGATTTGAGGGGTATTTATAGGCCTCAAGAGGATTCAAATTTGGGCTCCAAAATTTGAATTCTCTTTGGGTTCCCGATGCTGGCGGTGCCACCGCCCAGCCAAGCGGTGCCACCGCCCAGCGCTCGTGTGCTGGACGGTGCAACCGCCCAGCCCAGGAGGTGTCACCGCCCAGCTCTCGGGAGCTGGGCGGTGCCACCGCCTGGCTCTCCGGTTCACTGGTTTGGCTTAATTTTAGCCCAAACCAAATCTGACTTTGGGCCCAGTTGGCCCCTAACCAAGATATATGATTATCTCTTAATCCTAATCCTAATTACAAGTGAACTACATAACAAAACACATCCTAAGCAAGTTTTCAACCGCGAACGTCGAGTCTTGTTCCGGCGAGCTTTCCGACGAACTTTCTTCCGACGGACTCCCATCAAGCTCCCGATCTTGTGATGACTTTAACGAGTAGCCGAGCCTTCTCGGTGATCTCCGTGAACCTCCGACGATCTCTTCGGTGAACTTCCAAAAATTTCGATAGGTTCCCGATTTCTTCTCGGTTGGTTCCGGCAGCATCTCCGACGATTCTTCAGACTCTTTAACGTCCATCGATCTTGACTCCGGTATTCTTGCTTTGTGTTTTCTGGTTATCGTAGTTAATCCTGCACACTTAACTCGATAATATGGATTAGATCAATTAACCCATCAATTGATTTCATCATCAAAATCCGAGATTCAACAGGTGGGTGGCTTTGGGCTATCTCCAATCACCTATTTACCACTTTTATCTGGCCGTTGATTTATGGGTGATATGTCGTACTCCTTTTCAATTTAGTACCCTACATATGGAATAACTTTGTCCAAAATTTACTCGTGAAGATGCAAGTAGAATTTATCATAAGCACAATGCGTCCCTTATAGTGTAATTCTTTTGATTCCCAATTGTAATGAGCCACGGAGCTTGGTGCTTCCTTTAATTTTTTTATAATCTTACTAGTCTCTGAATCTTCTTACCATTCCATCTTAATATCCTCAAGGAAGTCGCTGGTCGGAAGTGAAATGGCCGAAACTTCAGCTTGCTCGGGTAGTTTGCGAAAGCGCATCTGCAAGAACATTCTCTTTCCCCTTTTTGTAAGTTATTTCATAATCAAATTCAAGAAGTTTTGTTACCCATTTTTGCTGCTCATGGGATGATATCTTTCGCTCCAAAAAGTACTTAAGGCTTTTATGGTCGGTTTTAATTTGAAATCATCGACCAATCAAGTAGGGTCTCCACCTCGTTGCTGCGCGCACAATGGCGAGCATCTCCTTATCATATGTTGACTTATTTTGATGGGAGGGAGATAATGCCTTGCTAGTGTATGTGATTGGTCGACCATCTTGCATGAGAATGCCTCTAATTCCGACTCCAGATGCGTCGGCCTCAATAATGAAGGGTCGGTTGAAATCTGGTAGTGTTAGCACCGGCGTCGTCGTCATGGCTGCCTTAAGTTTGTCGAAGGCAGCGGAGGCTCTATCTAACCATTGGAAGACATCTTTTTCTGGTAAGAAAGTAAGTGGTGCATTGATCTTTCCATAGTTTTTCATAAACATACGATAGTAGCCTGTTAAACCCAGAAAGCCATGTAGCAATTTTATATTCCTCTGGGTAGGCCAGTTTTGCATTGCTTCAATTTTAAAGGGGTCCACTATACACCTTCCTCTGATATGATATACCCAAGATATTCCACCTTTTGTTGAAGAAAGCAAAAATTCGTAGTGGTTGTTGTGTGTTCAAAAGGTGGTTTTCGGTATGTCTTCTTCGCACACTCATATTTGATGATACCCGGATCAAAGGTCTAGCTTTGTGAAGATTTGTGCTCCCTTTCATCTAGCAATTCATCTGCTATTGGAATAAGGTATTTGTCCTTGATGGTTATGCCATTGAGAGCTCGATAATCATTGCATATTCGCCATGTTCCGTCCTTTTTGCGTACAAGTAGCACCGGTGAAGAGTAGAGGTTGCAACTTGGCCGAATAACTCCTGTTTCGAACATATCTTTTACAATCCTTTCTATTTCATCCTTCTGGAGATGTAGATATTGATATGGACGAGTATTTGCTGGAGGTTTGCCTGGAAGAAGCATTATATAATGATCATGCCGACGGGTAAGAGGTAGGTTGTACGGTTCGTCAAATATATCTGAAAATTCAGCAAGCAAAGGAAGTAGGTTTGGATCTTCAAATTCTATTGGCTCTCCCTTAGTTTGCTGCTCAAGTTGTACCAAAAATCTGCTACATGCTTTATGCAAAACCTTCTCCATTTATTGTGTGCAAATCATCGTTACGTCGCCCCCACGTTTCCCGTTCAGTATCACCTATTTCTCCTTACTGTAAAATTTTATAATTAGTTGCATAAAATTCCAAGAAATATCATCTAATGTCATCAACCATTTAATTATGAGCATGGCCTCATGATCATCAAGAGGGAGAAGGAAGAAATATGCAATTATCTCTTGGTAAGGCCTCATGATCAGCAACAGTTTCACTTGCGGGCGCCTACGATCATACTTCAAAATCCATCCATCGGCGACCTTAACATCAAACCTGTTGCAATTCTCGATAGGTAAGGCCATCTGGATAGTAACCTTACTATTTAGAAAGTCATTAGTATTGCCCGTGTCGATGAGAACAGTGATCGATTATTGTTTGAGAAGGCCTCCAACTTTCATCATTTACGGGTTTGAGTAGCCGGCTAGTGTATGTACCGTAACTTCGGTCAGTTGTGGCTCTTCTTCTGCATCATCTTCTTCTTCATGTTCAAGGCTCTCTTTTTGATGTTCAATGACCTCTTCTTCTATTGGTTTAATCATAAGAAGTCTCCCTTTACTACAGCGATGCTCACGGCTCCACGGCTCGTCACAATGCCAACATAACCCCTTCGCATATCGCTCCCGAAGCTCTTCTTTTGTTAACCTCTTTGGTGTAGGAACTTGGTCGATAGTAGGGGGGGCTGAGGGCTTCAATATTACTGGTTGAGGAGCGACCCTAGTCCTCTGAGCTTCATGGTTCAATTGCTCCTCTTGATGTCGTGCGAAAGAGATGGCTGCCATAAGCGTATATGGTTGTCGTGCTTTAACTTCTCCTCGAATCTCCGGCTTCAAGCCCTCAATGAAGGTCCTCAATAGCTATTTTTAAGACCAATCATGAGTTTGATTAGATAACCTTTCAAACCTATTTTGTACTCCTGAATAGTAGAGGTTTGTCGGATCTTTGCTAGTTGTCCGTCAATATTCTCGTAATCGGTTGGTTTGAAGCGGATCAGCAGTCCTTCTTTGAATTATCACCATGAAAGGACTCCATAAGTATGTTCAAACCAGTTAAACCATTGTATAGCATCCCCTTCAAGATGTATAGCTGCAATTTTCACCATAGATGCATCTGCGGTTTTATGGTACCGAAAATATCGCTACGCACATGAGATCCAACCAATCGGGTCTCCTTCTTCTCATCTAGGGAAGTCCACTCTCATACATGGATAATTGGGGTTAGTCATAGAGCTTTCCCTCTCTTGGAAGTCATATCTTTGGGCTTGGTGTGATTGGGCAAAGCTCTCTCCTTGATGTGATTTCTTCGGGCTTAGTGGTCGGCCCAATCTAAGTTCGGTAAAGAGCATCCAAATCTTATCCTCCATTCGCATCTCGAAGGCTTCGAATTTAGCATTGATTACCTCCTCAGATGCCATAGTATATGCCGCCAAATCTGTGATGTTAAGATCTCTCTTTTCTTGTCAGGTTAAAGGCATGTATTGGTTGAGAGAGGTGATGGTCGAAAGGGTTGGTAGATTGGTGGATATAGGCTACGGTTTAGGCTTGTTTTGTGGCTATTTTGGGTGTAGTTTGAGGGTGTGGTTTGGTGGAGTTTTAGGGCTATAGATGAAAGTTTTGATCTGTGGCAGATGATAGCAAAGGTTTGATAGAAATAAGTGGAAGTTGCAGCAAGTATGTGCTGTCTTGTAAGAGTAGAATTGTCGTCGAAGAAACAACGGTTTTTCGACGTAATTTTCACCAAAAACTTAAGAGAATTGAGGAGGGAATTGATAGCAAAATCACAGTTTATATGACAGCAAGATATCTAATTTTATCAAGAAAATTTCGGTAGTATAACAGCAAGGAAATTGGTGCAAGTTGCGATTGCAGAATTCTCGTCGAGAAATTTCAACGGGTTACGACGAAAATTTGTAGCAACACAAAATCATTTTTAGAGATGAATTTCTTAATAGATCAATCTTAGATGGAAGCCAAGATAATCTATGAAGTGTATAAGAAATTTCATTCAAAAAAGATTGCAAATAGATGGGTTAAGGCAACAATATGCGGCTGAAATTTTCTGCAGCACAGATTTTTAAGTATAGCAGATTGGACGTAAAAGATCAGTGGTTTATATTGATAATTTTTTGATGAAACCAAAGGTAATTCCACTGTTAGGAAGTTTCAAAGCTATCATAAAAATTTCATAGAGATTTGGATAGAAACAATGTAGTATCAAGATCAAACAAATAGTGCTATACGGTTGAAATTTTATAGTGCAGTTTTTCAAGTATAGCAGAATAGATGTAAAATATCAATGGTTTATATTGAGAATTTTTTGAAAAAACTAAAGGAAATATGCTGTTAGGAAATGTCAAAGATGTCATAAAAATTTTCTAGAGATTTGGATAGAAAAAACACAGTAGCAAGATCAAACAGACGGTGCTATACGGTTGGAATTCTGCAATGTATCTTTCGTCATAGAGATGAAAACTTTATGATGAAATGTTTATGCAGCAATATAGGAATAATTTTTTTGGGATTTTCAAATAAGGATAACTAAATTGCAGCAGCAGTAAGGTAGAACACCAGAACCTGTTGTAATTCACGGGGAGATCAAAGGATGATTCATGGTGGTGGAGATGACGGTGGAATTTGGCAACGATCTCTTAAGCAATTATGGGAATTGCTTTGGGTGGTTGTGGAGGGTTGATGGATGATTGTGGAAGGGCAGCGAGATGCCAAGAACACTACTCTAATACCAGGTGTTAGAACCCTTGCAGATTCTAAACTTGGGATTGATCTCTTTAGGGGATCGGCCTCCTTGGAACTCTATAGGGGTTCCTTCCTCCAAGTTTCTACTCAAAGGCTGCAGAAAAGATTCATCTATTGCTTATCAAAAGAGGAGGAATACATGGCTATTTATAGGGTTTCTAAACCCTAACTCCTAATAGGACTCCTACTCAAGACTCTTACTTCTAACCAACTCCTAATAGGATTTCTACTCAAGACTCCTATTCCTTTACAACTCCTAATTCATCTCTAAGAAACAACCTCCTAACCCTAGCCGGCCTCTTCACCTCTTTAATAGGGGTCGGCTTAGATAGGTTTTACATGAATGTCCCTCTCAATTAGGACTCTCCTAGCTAGAGTCCTAACATTCACTCTCTCCTAGAGATCTGTAGGGATTTAGGGATATACGATCTCCCTAGGTGACACAATCTATCTCACACGTGGTTTTCTAGTTCATAGATTTTTACGCACCAATCTTCGCATAATGACAAACATATCTTTGGGAATTAGGGATTTTGTTTTCTGTTCTTCTACTAACTATGTGATGTTGCCCCCAATATTTCCCAACACATGTGACATGATACATTTTTTTTTTTTACTTATTATATTTTAGTATTTTATCATTGTATTTTGCTTATTACATAGATGCATATATATTGTGATGTCGATGGATCTATGTAATGAGAATTGAATAATGATGAGATCACAATAATGAGACCAATTCACCTATAAACAGAGACCTTAAATAATCCTGGTCATAGGTTACTCGAAAGGGATATTGAGATAACCCAACAAACTAGTGTGCTGTATACCCGTCTATATGATAGAGGCAACTGGTCTCATAGCTGCTAGTGTGGGGACACTAAAAGTGCAGTGTAGGTACTCATCGGAGAATGAGTTCACTAATTGATCTGCTCATGGAATACTGGATGGTTGATGATGCCTTATTGTCAAACAACGATTCTGTAATCCTAATAGTGTATCTGGTCCTTAGACTTAAGATACCAAGGATGTCCTATATGAGTACTCCACTATTTGATACCAGACTTAAATATAGTACAACCGGTTATTGGGAGTGACAGCCAACCTTACGAGGGCTATTGAGTGTCGATAGAGGATCATCCACTCTTGGTATAATGAGAGGAATATCCTGTGTATTCTTATTCAGACAAATCCTTAGCCAAGGTCATTTAGATTAAGAGAGAAAGAGTTCTTTGGGAGAATTTGATTAGGGTGAGACTCGAGGAGAAACTATATGGGCTTGACGACACCATGCCCGATATATGGCCTCTAGGATATTAGATGGTTAAGGGACTATAGGTACATGATAACTAAGGATAGATAGGTCCAAAGTATTAGATCCCCTTATATTGTTTAGGGACTACAGCGTAGTGACCTAGTACGTCCTATCACAAATAAAATTCTAAATAGGATGTTTGATATAATACTTATGTATATCCGTATCTTTTGGTTTGTTCATGCTTTGTATAGCATATAGAGGGATGGTTGAAGGCTTAATAATCCTATTTTAGTTGGGTTTGGTGGTCATTTTAGGCTTATAAATAAATGTTGTATCATATGGACACTTGTGAGAGATATTCGATCTGTAATGGACCATTTTGACCCTTTATTGTGCAACCATTCAGAGCTTGTAAAGTCTATTTGTAATTTGCATTGTTTATGAAGTATTTCGTGAAATGTTTGCTTGTGAATCCCGAGTGAGGCACTTTCTCTAACCCGTTTTCTCTTTTGTAGGTCCTAAGGGACCATGGGAGGTTTCAGGGAGGCTAACCTTTGCGGGCGAATACGAAAGGGTGTCGTACGACTTAGGTAAAACCAGCTAAGTTCGTGACAGTCCGTAGTCGATAAGTCGAGTGAATTATTATGGAGATAATAATTTACTAAGCTAGAAGGAGTTTTGATAGGTATGACTCACAGCCAGCTCGATATTGGGCCTAGAGAGTCACACACATATGGTAGGTGTTGCAACGAGTAAAGGTTTATATATGAGATATCCGTTGGAACTCCTATCTTATTGGATATCCAATAAGCCCCTGAATTATTGGATCCCATGGATGAGATCCAATAAGAGCTAATAAGATATTATTAGGTAAAGACCCACTAATTTAAGAGGCTTGGGTAATTGGATGGAGATCTAGTGCCCAATAGGGTAGGATCCATTAGGGTTAACTAGGGACATCTATAAATAGGAGGGAAGTAAAGGCCCATAGGCTAGGGCTTTTTGGTGGCCACCTCCTAGTCTCCTCTCATTTTCTCTTCTTTAGATAGTAGGCATGAAGATTTGAGGAGCGTCGTCATAGCCTTGTTGAATCTCGGATTTTGATGATGAAGTCAATTATCATTTTGTTATCTAATCCATATGTTGAGATAAGTGTGTAGGATTAACTACGATGGCAGTAAGATATGCAGTAGGTGTTGAGTCGGAGTCAAGACCAAGATCACACTAGGGGTTTGAGAGTTCGTCGGAGGTTCTGCGAGAACAATCCAAGAAGTCCAGGATCTTACTAAAGAAGCTCGTCAGAACTCACCAAGAGGATCGTCGCAAGTCCAGGAGTTTGCCGGAAGTCCGCCGGAGCATCGCCGAGGGTTCGTCGAATGTTCACCGGAAGCTCGCCGGAAGAAGCGATTGACGCACCAGAGCAAGTTGTAGTATTAATGTCTTAAATATCGCAGTTAGCATGTAGATTAAGTTAGGAATGGGAGATGATCCCATTAATTTAATCTGGGGGCAATTGGGCCCTTGATAGACCCAAATTAGGCCGAATGGATTAGCCCATTCGGACCCAGAATTCTTGGCTGGCGGTGGCACCGCATAGGAGTTCAGTCTCCCAAGAATGTCAAGCAGTGGTACCGCTTGAGCTCGGTCTCTGAGCAAAGCTGAGCGGTGGTACCGCCCTTGTCAGGCGGTGGTACCACCTGAGCTCGGTCTCCGAGCAATGCTAGGCGGAAGTACCGCCCAATTATGGTGGTAGTACCGCCAAGACCCCGAAAATCCGGGAGATGACATTTTTTAGCTCCAAATTCGAACCAGTTGGGGCCTATATAAACCCCACCCTTTCCTACATGAAAGGGCACCGAAAATCTTGTTCTTATTCTGAGAATTTGAGAGCTCAAAAGTGTTGTAAAAGGCCAAAAGTTCTTCCTCTTTTCATCTAAGTTTTGATCATTCAAGAGGGGAGTGAAAATCTGTAAGGGTTGTCTCCTAAGCCTGTCAAAAGGAGTAAAGCTGTAAAAGGGTAGTTGGCCTTCGCCTATTGAAGGAAGGCCTCTAGTGGATGTCGGTGACCGCATCGGAGGAGGAAGCCAAAGTGGATGTAGGTCAAGATTGATTGAACCACTCTAAATCTCAGTTTGCATTTACATTATGCTCTCTACCTTAACTGCAAACTGCCTACATTACTTTTCTTCAACTGTACTTTCCTTAATCTTAAGTTGAAGAACTTTCCGAAATGATTTTTCATCAAAAGTGTTTTTATCGTATGAACGTCGTTTTAAATCGCTGAAAGTTATCCACTGCACTAATTCACCACTCTCCCCCCCCCCCCTCTTAGTCCTCTTGATCCTAACAATTGGTATCAGAGTAGGGTTAACTCTCAATCAGATTAAAACCTAAGAAAGATGGCATACGCTGGAAACCAAGAGGGCCACTTTATTACATGTCCACCCATGTTCAATGGGACGGACTACACCTACTGGAAAACCCGAATGAGGATCTTCCTTATTTTCATTGATTTTGAACTTTGGAATCTCATTAAAAATGGATTTTCAAAGTCTTCTCCTCCAATGAGCGATTGGAATGAATCGAAGAAGAAGACTTTCACTCTTAATGCATGTTTCGATTTGTGAAACTATATTTGATATTTGGCACACACTCGAAGTGACTCACAAAAGCATGAGTAGAGTGAAAGAGTCAAAAATCAATCTTTTAATACATTCTTTTGAACTTTTTCAAATGAAACCGAGCAAGACTATAGGCGACATGTATACCCATTTCACGGATGTCGTCAATGGTCTAAAAGGACTCGGTAAAAGTTTTTTAGATTTTGAGTTCGTGAATAAGATTCTAAGGTCCCTTCCAAAGAGTTGGGACCCTAAAGTTACTACTATTCAAGAGGCTAAAGATTTAAACAACTTCCCTCTTGAAGAATTAATCAAGTCATTAATGACCTATAAAATGACTTGCAAAGCTCATGAAGAGCATGAAGACATCCTTCCAAAGAATAGGAAGGATATGACACTTAGAAGTCAAGAAGACCACTTGAGGGAAAACTCAAGTGATAGGACTTTGACGATGACTTGGCACTTCTAACAAGGAAATTTAAAAAATTCATTAAAAGAAACAAGTTTAAAAATGACACTAAAAATAAATTTGAACCCAAAAAGAACCAAGTTATTTGCTACGAATGCAAGAAGCCGGGACACTATAAAAGTGATTGTCCCCAAGCCAAGAAGAGAACACCAAAGAAGAAGGCACTCAAAGCAACATGGGATGACTCAAGCGCGTCCGAACAAGAGGAGTCCAACACCGAGCAAGTTGCTCACTACGCCCTAATGGCCATCGGAGAGGAGGTAACGAATTTAATTGATGCAGATTTATCATTTAATGAATTGTTAAATACTTTCTATGACTTAGTTGATGAATGCAAAACAATTAGTAGAAAATATAAATTGTTAAAAAAGGAGCATGATATTCTTATTAGTAATTTCGATAAATTAAAAACTGAACATAATGATAGTTTAGCTCCATGTATGAAATGTCATGATCTAGAAACTCTCCAAAAGGAGAACTTGCTACTTAAAGACACCTTGAAGAAATTCGAGGTTGGTAGCAAGTCTTTGAATATGATCCTTACAAATAAGGGTCACGTTCCTAAACGAAATGGAATTGGATTTGTAGGAAGTCCTCACCAAAATCCAACTACCTTCATTAAAGGTCCTATCTTGCATATTTCACACCAAAGCAAATGCAACTTTTGTTGCAAATATGGACATAGAACTTATCATTGTCCATTTAAGAAAATTAGTCTGAACGAATTGATTTAGGTTCCTAAAGGAACCATGATACATTCATGCAACATAACAAACAATTTAGATCAGTTTTTGAGGCACCCAAGATTAAATGGGTACCTAAAAATCATCCTTTCTTATAGAAACATATATCATCACAAGCTAGGAGCAAGAGATGGTACCTTGATAGTGGATGCTCAAGGCATATGACTGGAGATCCATCTCAATTCTCTAAGCTCACTAGCATAGACGAAGGCTATGTCACCTTCGGAGACAACAACAAGGGTAAAATCATTGGCAAAGGAACCACAGGTAACAAATCCAACTTCTTTATTGAAGATGTTTTGTTAGTTGATGGTTTAAAACATAACCTCTTAAGAATTAGTCAATTGTGTGATAAATGATATATTATTAAATTTGAATCTAATGCTTGCATTATTGAAAAACCACACAAGAACATATCTATGATTGCATTAAAACAAAATAACGTATACACTATTGACATCAATGATCTTTGCAATGAAATGTGTTTTTCGGTTTTGAATGACGATGTTTGGCTTTGGCATAGGAGATTAGGTCATGCTAGCATGACCCAAATTTCATCCAAAAAACTTGTAAGAGGAATTCCTTATATCAAGTTTATCAAAAATAATGTGTGTGATGCTTGTCAATTAGGAAAATAAATAAAGGGTAGCTTCAAATCTAAGAATCAAATAAGCACCTCTAGACCTTTGCAATTGATCCATATTCGGACCAATCTCTACATCAAGCCTAGGAGGTAGCAAATACGCTTTTGTTATAATAGATAATTATAGTAGATATACATGGACTTATTTCTTGAAATACAAAAGTGAATGCTTTAGATATTTCACTAAGTTTTGTAAACTTGTTCAAAATGAAAAGGGTTTTATGATTTCATCAATTCGAAGTGATCACGGTGGTAAATTTCAAAACTATAATTTCTAAGAATTTTGTGAATCTAATGGATACAACCACAACTTCTCTACTCCAAGAAATCCTCAACAAAATTGAGTAGTAGAAAGAAAGAATAGAAATTTATAAGAAATGACAAGAACCATGTTGAATGAACATAGTATACCCAAATATTTTTAGGCCGAAGCCGCAAACATGGTATGCTATGTTATGAATAGAGTTCTAGTAAGACCCTTACTCACCAAAACTCCTTATGAGTTATGGAACAACAAAAAACCCAGTGTTTCATATTTTAAAGTTTTTTGGTGTAAGTGTTTTATCTTGAATGAAAAAGATGCCTTAGGAAAATTTGATGCTAAATCCGATGAAAAATTTTTTTTTGGTTATTCCTCGATTTTTAAAGCATTTTATATCTTCAATAAAAGAACTTTAATTATAGAAGAATTCATTCATGTTGTTTTCAATGAGATTTCCAAAATCAGGAAAAATGATTTTGATGATGATGTTAATTTTCATACTTTAAATTTAAATGAAACCCCTTCTCCAACTAGCAACTTGGATGCATCCACTTCCGAAATATCCTTACCCAAGGATTGGAAGTATGTAGATGCTCATCCTAAGGAGCTAATCATAGGAGATACATCTAAAGGGGTTCAAACACATTCTTCTCTTAAAAAATTTTGTGCCAATGCCGCTTTTCTCTCCCAAATTGAATCTAAATATATTGATGAAGCCATAAAAGATTATTCATGGATTATCGTAATGCAAGATGAGTTAAATCAATTTGAGAGAAATGAGGTGTGAAAGCTTGTTCCTAGGCCAAATGACCATCTAGTTATTGGTACTAAATGGGTCTTTAGAAACAAGCAAGATGAATCTGGTATTGTGGTTAGAAACAAGGCTAGATTAGTAGCTAAAGGTTTCAACTAAGAAGAAGGCATCGATTACGAAGAAACCTTCACTCCTGTGGCTCGATTAGAAGCTATAAGGATTCTCTTTGCCTATGCTAATAGTAATAATTTTAAGTTATTTCAAATGGATTTTAAAAGTGCTTTTCTTAATGGCTTTATTTCTGAAGAAATTTATATTGAACTACCTCCCGGATTTGAGAATAATAGTCTCCCTAATCATGTGTTTAAATTAACTAAAGCTCTCTATGGTTTAAAACAAGCCCCAAGGGCTTGGTATGAGAGACTTAGTTCTTTTCTTATTGAAAATAATTTCTCTAAAGGCAAGGTCGATACTACATTGTTTATCAAGAATTTTGAAAATAATTTTCTCATTGTTCATATTTATGTTGATGATATTATCTTCGGTTCTACGAATAAATTTCTTTGTGAATCTTTTGCTAAAACCATGAGTCTCGAATTTGAAATGAGTTTGATGGGAGAATTAATCTTTTTCTTAGGCTTACAAATTAAGCAACTAAGCAATGACATCTTTATTAGTCAAACAAAATATGCTTTAGATCTTCTGAAAAGATTTAATATGGATAGCTCAAAAGCTATCAGCACTCCTAAAAGCACCTCCACTAAGTTAGAAATAGACGAGAGTGGAGAAAGCATTGATCAAAAAACTTATAGGGGTATGATAGGAAGTTTAATTTACCTCACTGCAACTATACCGGATATCATGTTCAGTGTAGGACTTTGTGCTTAGTTTCAATTGGATCCTAAGATATCTCATCTTATAGTTGTTAAAAGAATACTTAGATATCTTAAAGGTACCACAAATCTAGGATTATGGTATCCAAAATCCGAGAATTTTAAGCTAATTGCTTATACTAATGCAGATTTTGCTGGGTGTAGACTAGATAGAAAAAACACATTAGGAACATGTCAATTTTTAGGACATGCCCTTATTTCCTAATCATCTAAGAAACAAAACTCGGTTGCACTATCAACAACCGAAGCTGAGTATATTGCAGCTAGTGCATGCTGTGCACAAGTTGTGTGGATGAAAAACACCTTAGAAGATTATAAAGTTCATCTTAAAAATATTTCCATTAAATGTGATAACACAAGTGCAATATGCTTAACAAAGAATCTCATTCAACACTCAAGAATAAAGCATATTGATATTAGACATCACTTTATACGAGATCATGTCACTAATCACGATGTAATTATAGAGTTCATTGATACTAAACATCATCTAGCTGATATTTTTACAAAGTCTTTAAGTGAAGAACAATTTGATTTCATTAGAAGAGAATTAGGAATGTTGATTTGTTCGAATGCATGAATTTATTAAATTTATTTTTTCAGACTTTCTTGATTCTATGATTCAATCACTTAATGATGAAAATCTCATTATACAAATTTTACGTATATGCTTTAATAACATGTTGGAAATTGTGTCGTTTGGATGCAAAAATTTCCATGATGATTGTGTTTGAAAAGCCTTGGCAAAACTTTGTTTGAATGCATGAATTTCATTTTCGAACTTTCTTGATCCTAACAATATTGTCCGAATAAATGATTTTGTATTTCTCTTTTGGACTTAATGGAGCTTTCATGAGCCTAAATGATTTTATATCAAGTTCATTTCATATCAATGCTCCATGATTTTTGACATATGGAATTGATTAACAAATGCATCTCTTATGGATTTACCTTATGAAAAATAATTTTTAATCAAGAAATGAATTCCTTCTTGATGAAGGATGACTTTTTTTTTTAATGAACACTTGCAAGAATTTAATTTCACATGTATATCTTGATTTGTGTAAAAATGAAGCATGATTTAATCTCTTATCGTTTTGTTTAACTTCATTTAAGTAAGCTCACAATGGCTTTCCTCCTTCATGCAAATAGATAATGACAAATAAAAAGGAAGATATAATGAAAGCTATCTCCATGTAATGTTTCCTTGAAATGTTTGTATCCTTTCATTTATTATTGAAAAATGACATGAACCTTTCTATGACACGAATCATTACCGCACTTATACTCGATTCTTAAATCGTTCTCCTTTTTGTTGATGACAAAAGGGGAGAAATATGTGGTAAATTGATGATAGATAGAATTGCTATAATTATCATATTTGTATTATTTTAAAATATCAGAGAAATATGTGGTAAATTGATGATAGAATTACTATAATTGCTATGATTGTGATATTTATATTATGATAAGATATCAAAAGCTTACATCACAATTTTATAAATTGATATCTTGCCATATGATGAATTGCTATGATAGAATGAATTGCTATACATAGAGCTTACATTTGAAATATTTGCATTATGATATCAAGGGCTTACATTGTAATTTTACAATGTTGATATCTTGCCATGTGATGAATTGCTATGAATGTCATATTTGCATTATGTTAAGATATCAAGAGTTTACATTGCTTGCATTATAATTTTACAAAATGATATCTTACCATGTGATGAATTGCTATGATTACTATCTTTCATATTTGAAATATAAGACTTGAAAATGGATATCAAGCCTTGATATCATTTTCAGAGAGATACATCATGATAAAAATCATGATAGGAGTATTGATAAGTTTAAATAAACTTAACTTATCAATATGTCTCTTGAATTCAAAGGCCTTGAATTCAAGAATGACTTATCTCAAGTATGACATATAGATAGGGGGAGTTAAGGTTAACTCTGTCATCAATTGATTATCATCATAAAAAAGGGGGAGATTGTTGAATCTCGGATTTTGATGATGAAGTCAATTGTCATTTGGTTATCTAATCCATATATTGAGATAAGTGTGTAGGATTAACTACGATGGCAGTAAGACATGCAGTAGGTGTTGAGCCGGAATCAAGACTAAGATCACGCTGGGGGTTCGAGAGTTCATCGGAAGTCCAGACGGTCATCGGAGGTTCTACGGGAACAATCCGAGAAGTCCAAGAGCTTACCAAAGAAGCTCATCGGAACTCACCAAGAGGATCATCACAAGTCCAGGAGTTTGCCGGAAGTCCGCCGGAGCATCGCCGAGGGTTTGTCGGATGTTTACCGGAAGTTCATCGGAAACTCACTAGAAGAAGCGATTGATGCACCGGAGCAAGATGCAGTATTAATGTCTTAAATACCGTAGTTAGCATGTAGATTAAGTTAGAAATGAGATATGATCCCATAAACTTAATCTGGGGGTAATTGGGCCTTTGACAGACCTAAATTGGGCTGAATAGATCAGCCCATTCAGACCCAGAATTTCTGGCCGATAGTGGCACCGCTTGGGAGCTCAATCTCCCAAGAATGCCAAGCTGTCACGGACTTAGCTGGTTTTGCCTAAGTCGTGCGGCACCCTTGCGTGTCCGTCCGCAAAGGTCAGCCTCCCCAAAGCCTCCCATTGTCCCTTAGGACCACCAAAAGAGAGAACGGGTTAGAGAGAACGCCTCAATCGGGATCCACAAGCAAACATCTCCGAAAAACACTTCATAGATAATGCAAATTACAAACAGACTTTACAAGCTCTGAATAATGGCACAACAAAGGGTAAAATGGTCCATTACAGACCGATAATCTCTCGCACGTGTCCACATGACACAACCTTTATTTACAAGCCTAAAGAGGCCACCAACCCAACTAAAATGGGACTATTAAGCCTTCGGCTGCCCCTTTACATGCTGTACAAGGCATGAACATGCCAAAAGACATGGACATACATAAGCATTACATCAAACACCTTGTTTAGAAGTTTGTCCGTGACATTCTCCCCCACTTATTCCTTCGACGTCCTCGTTGAAGCCTTTGTCGACATTGTAACTCCTCGCCTTTTCTGAGTCTTCAATCTTCTGCTCCAGCTACAATGCGCCTCTTGGCTCCTTGCTGCTCTCCACTATTGTTTTTGAGTAGTCGAACCTTTGATCTGCCATGCTGCTTCAACTCACCAATGACTCTGACTATGGTGTGGGGTTGGCTGAGTTGTGTTGATCTTTGTTGATTCTTGCGGATCCCCCTGATGAAGGAAAAGACCATCCTTACTGCGCCAGTCTCTCAAATTCCACATGCTGCTTGAACTAGGTGGATGCTTGTTGGAGCTTTAACGAGCATCGTCTCACAAACTTCTGAAGTTTTGGGTCCTTACTCCACAAAATTTGCTCATTGACTCTTCTTTCACTTAGTTGTCACATCCAAGTAGGTTCGCATCACTTCCGCATTCGATTGGTATTTCATTGGGAAATGAAGCGGACAATTTATTCTCAGTAGCACTTATCACCGTTGGTGAGGATTTGACAACTATTGTCTTCCATTATCTTTGAAGGGTCTTTGAACATCTGCAGAGCTCCTCTACTGGATAGATAAGAGAATTGGGGTACTCGGTTTCGCCCATTCTCTTGAGAGTTGAGAAGGCAAAGGTTACTTGACTTCGCTCGCCTCCTCGAGGTTGTACTTCATGCATCGAGCTGGTTACTGGACTTCGCCTGCTCTTTGCTCACACTTCTGAAGCACTTGAAGTGTTTGCACTCCTTGCGTTGAGTTAGCTACTATGATTCACCTTCTTAATGTCATCGAACTTCTGGAATGCGGAAAGTTTTCACCCCAACTTGGAGTAATTCTCTCATAGGTTTAGTCGCCTCTAGGATTGTACCGTCTTCTCCATCAACCCTGCCGCCTACTCCACTGAGTAGCAAAGGTACAGCACCGCGTACTACCTGCTTCGTTCCTTGGTTATGCACTCTTGCATGACCCGAAGTCCTTCACTTTCGGCTATCTTGATGAGAAGCACAGTGACACCGGTCTTACGAAGTTCTTCGGCCTCTGCCCTTCAGCCTTGTCTCGGTACTTGGAGATTGCCTCTGCATTCTCCACCTCCTCGGCCTCTTTCACGACCAAGCGCTCTCCCTCCATGAGAGCAAGGGATCAATGACTTTCACGGAAGTCCCGCCTCTGCGGTACCATGGCGTTGCCATGCCCATTGCCCTACTATCCGTTGCCTCGCATCTGCATCCCTTTTCTTCACGATCAGTAGATATGTCTCCGTGGCACTCCTCTGAGTCCACCTCCATTCTAACTGATGCTTGATTTTGGGTAGCTAAGTCCCTCTGGACTCGTCGTCGCTTCCTCACCCCTTTCGACCCCCTGCTTCAACACCTCTGTGTTCTCCAAGCAGTCCGTTTGGTCGATGGAAAGACAAATTGCAACTCCCATGCATGGCCTCCGCCATCACGTTATAGGATTTGCACCGATTCTGTTCTCCTTAGCTTCCTTGGTAGCAACGTTCGCTTACTCGACCTTGTCCTTTGACTTGTCGGGCTCCCTTAAGCGAATATGAGCTCTGGAGCAGTCCAACTCTCCAACTGCTTCGATCATACCTTTGCATGATCAAGTCCCTCCCATGGAACTCACAGGTACTTGCATTCGAACTTTTCACTTGGTGGAACCCAGCCCCCATATGCTGATGACCCGCCTCCTGGAATGGTGGAGCCCCCATATACTTCACTCCTTGAATCCATAGCCCTTCTTGCTGTCGTGTTGTTCACCGAAGTGGAGCTCCCAGTAGCTCCCGATCATACCTCCATATGATCTAGTCCCTCACGGGTCTAGGTCATGTGTATCGCATTGCCCACGAACTGTTCCACCACGATCCGCTGCACCATGTCGCCTCCTGGTGACATCTCCATTGCATTCTGATCCTTGTGGAATAAACTCGAATTGTGAACCCTCCATGTGTGGCCTCTGCCAATACATTGTAGGATCACTTCCACCTTCGATTTTGTTCGCTCCTTTGGCAATCGACCTTCATCCACCCACTCTTGGGTCACACCTAGATAAAGCACCGCTCTAGGACAGTCCGTCGCCTAGTAGCTCCCGAAGTCCACCGACTTCACTATAATTTGTGCACCATTGCCTGGATCCTGGGCCTCTGCCCCTACCAGCGCAATCTCCGCTGCGTACCGCTTCCTTCATAGCAACTCGAATGGCAACACTATGGCATATTCTTCAAGAGTACCCGCCTCTGCATCCTCTTGCCCCGTGCTAAGGCCTTCTATACCCAAGTTCGCCTCCGCAAATTGAGTCGCCTTAGTTCCTCCATCAAATGCTTCTCCGAAATAAGGTGCATGTGCCCCGAAGCTCCCTTCGTCTTTAGCACCATGCAAGATGAGTCTGCTCCGTCAAAATGAAGGACCCATGGAACAACATGATCCTACTCTTGCCTTTGCAAGAGTTCATGTCCTTGACCTCTGTCTAAGGAAAGCATTGTGCCTCTACTCCACGTTCCAACATCTATGCTGGTTCCCTTCATGCGGCTTGAGTACTTCGCCAAGTTACACCCAAGTTGCTCCGCTCCTCATTTTCACATTGAGTTGATGGAGGCCCTTGCGCCCACCATTCCACGGGTCAGCCCTCCCTTGTGTCCGATCTCCACATCGACTCCAAGTGTGCCTTCATTTAAGTTGCTTTGGGTCGCTCCCCCACTTGATCTCACAATGCATCCACCAATGCATTCTCTCAAGCGAGATCATGTGACGACTCCTCACCGCTTGCTCAGTCCATCGAGCTTCGTGGAGTTGTTGTTTGTTGAGGTACTCCTCCTCAACTTGTGAGGTCCGTCTCACATTATTCTCCCTCTAGAGAGCCGGGACTTATCCCTCCTGGATAACTGTCCCATTGGAGCAACATCTCTCTTCATTTCGGAGACCACCATCCCCTTGGACTACTCTGATCTGCTGAACAAACTGTGCATTGTTCTGCCTCCTGCAAACGCACTTGCTAGATTGTAACTCCCCATCAATACAGCCCTCGCTGCACCCCTTAAGGCCTAGCAACATGCTGAACTCGTTGCACACTTCAACCTCCTACGGACGTATCCTTCACATGCTGAAGAGAAAGTTTCAATGCTCCATGGCGCCGAGTTTCGGTCGCCTTAGGATGGCCGCGAACATTCCATCGTCCGCATACAAGCCCATGCATGAGTATCGAATTCTTTAAGTTAGCACTTCCCCTTACCTCTGTGAGCTTTGCACAACTCTTTCGATTGCTGAGCAACTCTTTCACCTTGCATGGTCTTATCCTTTACCAAGCGCCTCGCTTGCCTTGAGCACCATCAAGTATAGTTGTCAACGTTGAGCCGTAGCTCAAATTCAGCCATCCCAACCTTTGTGCGCTCCACATTTTTCCAAGCTTGCCTGTTCTCGTGGTGCCTCTTGCGCGAAGGGTTGGCCATTCCTCTGAATGCCAATCTCAGATACCCGCTCCTCTGAGCGACTCCTTTTCCCTACATCTCCATGCCTGTTTTCCCCCAAACGGTCGCGCGTGTGCTGACTGCCCTCAACGCAGCCTCGCTAGGTCCCCCACGTTTGCATGCTAAGTGTTTCTATGAGTACTTGTCCCACTCTGATACCATCTGTCACGGACTTAGCTGGTTTTGCCTAAGTCGTGCGACACCCTTGCGTGTCCGTCCGCAAAGGTTAGCCTCCCCGAAGCCTCCCATTGTCCCTTAGGACCACCAAAAGAGAGAACGGGTTAGAGAGAATGCCTCAACCGGGATCCATAAGCAAACATCTCTGAAAAACACTTCATAGAGAATGCAAATTACAAACAGACTTTACAAGCTCTGAACAGTGGCACAATAAAGGGTAAAATGGTCCATTACAGATCGATAATCTCTCGCACGTGTCCACATGACACAACCTTTATTTACATGCCTAAAGAGGCCGCCAACCCAACTAAAATGGGACTATTAAGCCTTCGGCCGCCCCTTTACATGCTGTACAAGGCATAAATATGCCAAAAGACACGGACATACATAAGCATTACATCAAACACCTTGTTTAGAAGTTTGTCCGTGACAAAGCGGTGGTATCGCCCCTATAAGATGTTCATTGTCGTGCGAAGATTGTCCGTGAAACAGGGATATACGATTCCCAAAAAGATGTTCGTTTTCGTGCGAAGATTGGTGCGTAAAAAATCCGCAAAACATAAAACTGCGTATAGAGATTGTGTTACCTAGGGAGATCGTATATCCCTGTTTCCTTGCAGATCCTTAGGAGAGGGTGAAGGAGGTCAAGCGTCCTCCTCTCTAGCGGTGATCCACACAGCAGGGTTGCGACGATGCTCCTCAAAACTCCAGGCCTACTCTAAGGTGGAGAGGGAGAGGAGAATAGGAAGGGCAAGCAAAGACTCTAGCATATGAGGCTGTGAATCCCTCCTATTTATAGAGATCCCATGTCAAACCCTAATGGGTCCTTCCCTAGTGGGTATTGGATCTGCATCCAATAAGACAAGGGCTCCGTCGGATATCTCATATCCGAACCTCTACTCATCGCAATGCCTACCATATGTGTGTGACCCTCTAGGCCCAATATCGAGCTGGCCGTGAGTCATACCTGTCAGAACTCCTTCTAACTTAGTGAATTATTATCTCTATAATAATTCACTCGACTCATCGACTACGGACGTACTTGGCCACTACGCCGTAGTCCCCAAACGATACAGGGGAATCCAATCCATTGGACCTGTCTGTCCTCAGTTACCATGTACCTATAGTCCCTCATCCATCTAATATCCCAGAGACCGTATATCGAGCATGGTGCTGTCAGACCCATACGGTTTCTACTCAAGTCTCGCTCTAATCGGATTCTCCCGGAGAACTCTTTCTCTCTCAACCCGAATGACCTTGGCCAGGGATTTGTCTGAGCAAGAATACATGGGATATTCCTCTCATGACGCCGAGAGTAGATGATCCTCTGTCGACACTCAATAGCCCTCGTAAGGTCGACTACTACTCCCAATGACCAGCTATACTAGATTTGGGACAGCCAAACCTATAAGTCTGGTATCAAAAAGTGGAGCACTCATATAGGACATCCTTGGTGTCTCAAGTCTAAGGACCAGATACACCACTAGGACTACGGAATCGCTGTCTGACAATAAGGCATCATCAACCATCCAGCATTCCGTAAGCGGATCAATCAGTGAACTCGTTCTCCAAGTGTAGTCCGTTCCACTGAACATGGGTGGACGTGTAATCGAATGCCCCTCTTGGTTTCCGGCGTATGCCATCTCTCTTGGGTTTTAATCCTTTAGAGAGTTAACCTTGCTCTGATACCAATTGTTAGGATCGAGAGCACTAAGAGGGGGGGGGTGAATTAGTGCAGCGGAAATCTTACAACGATTAAAAACCAAAAGCTGCGTTTGTTCAAGAACTATTATGATGCAAAAGCAAATTCTCAGTTTGTATCTAAGTGCAGTTTGCGTCTAAGCGCAGATTGTGTCTAAGCGCAGTTTTGCGTCTAAGCGCAGATTGCGTCTAAGCGCAGTTTTGCGTCTAAGCGCAGTTTTGCGTCTAAATTCAGATTTACGTCTAAATGCAGATTTACGTCTAAACGCAGATTTACGTCTAAACGCAGTTTTACGTCTAAACGTAGTTTTACGTCTAAACGCAGATTTATGTCTAAACGCAGTTTTACGTCTAAATGCAGTTTTACGTCTAAACGCAGTTTTACGTCTAAACGCAGTTTTACGTCTAAACGCAGATTTACGTCTAAACGCAGTTAGACGCAGATTTACGTCTAAACTTTGAAACTCGTTTGTATACTCGCAGAAGGCAGTATGCAGTTGAAACCAAGACGTAAACGTGAACTGAAATCTGATGATTGAGCGAAGAAAGCCGATTTACGTCTGAATGCAGTTTTACGTCTAAATGTTGAAACTCGTTCGTAAAATCGTAGAGGACAGATTGCAGTTATTAATAGGATTAAAATGTAAGCGTAAACTGCAAGGAAGCTCGTTCGTAAAAGCACGGAAAACAGTTCTGCAGAATCAAACGTAAACGTAAACTGTAATGTATGAAAATACGAGTTTACGTCTGAATGCAGATTTGGAAGAACAGCACTTGAAACTTGTTCGTGAAAGCGCAGAGAGCAGTAGTGATGAGGGAGGTTTGCAGTAATGATAAAGTGCTCGAAAATAAACGCAAACCAGATATTTAGAGTGGTTCGGTCAGCCTTGACCTACTCCACTTTTGGCTTCCTCCACCGATGAGGTTGCCGACGTCAACTAGGTGCCTTCCTTCAATGGGCGAAGGCCAAACTTCCCTCTTACAATTTCTCTCCTTTTGGCAGGCTTAGGAGACAACCTTTACAGACCTTTCTCTCCTCACTTTACAATTGAAAAACTTGAAGAACAGAAGGAGGAGACTTAAAGGCTTTACAACACTTTTGAGCTCTTTAGAATCACAGAAAAGATCACGATTTCGGTATAGGTCTGTATCTTTTCAGTGCTGAATGGGTGGGGTATTTATAGGCCCCAACCCAATTCAAAATTCGAGCTCAAAACGATCAAATCGATCAAATCCCAGAATTCTGGGATCAGGCGGTTGCACCTCTCGACTGGAGAGGTGGCACCGCCTGGCAGAGCTCGAAGACTGAGCTCTGCCGATTGCTTCTCTCTGCCAGAGCTCGAAGTCTGAGCTCGATGGTTGCATCACCTGGCAGAGCTCGAAGACTGAGCTTGGTGATTGCATCACCTGGCAGAGCTCGAAACTGAGCTCGGTGGTTGCATCACCTGGCAGAGCTCCAAGCTGAGCTCAGGCTGATCCACCTCTCTGCCAGAGCTCGAAGACTGAGCTTGGTGAATGCATCACCTGGCAGAGCTCGAGATTGAGCTCAGGCTGATGCACCACTCTGCCAGAGCTCGAAGACTGAGCTCGGTGGTTGCATCGCCTGGCAGAGCTCGGAACTTGAGCTCTGGCGGTGCAACCTCTTGGCTGGGGCGGTTGCACCTCCCAGCCTCGCAGCCCAGGCGGTTGCACCTCCTGGCTGGGGCGGTTGCACCTCTCAACCCCACAGCCCAGGCGGTTGCACCTCCTGGCTGGGGCGGTTGCACCTCTCAACCCCACAGCCCAGGCGGTTGCACCTCCTGGCTGGGGCGGTTGCACCTCTCAACCCCACAGCCCAGGCGGTTGCACCTCCTGGCTGGGGCGGTTGCACCTCCTGGTGCAATCAGGGTTCGAATGGTTCACTCCATTCGGCCCACTTTGAATCTTTTCAGGGGCCCAATTGCCCCAAGATTAAGCTAATGGGATCACCTCCCATTTTCATGCTTAATCATCATGCTAACTACGATTAACTCTAAGACAACTTCTGCAGCTTTGCTCCGATGCGTCAATCGCTTCTTCCGGCGAGTTTCCTGCCAACTTCCGTCGATCAACCGATAACCCTTGGTGATCCTTCTGCGGACATCCGGCATACTCCTAGACTTTGCGACGATCCACTTGGCGAGTTCCGACGAGCTTCGCTTGGCAAGCTTCTGGACTTCTCGGATCTGTTCTCTCTGAACCTCCGACGACCGTCCGAACTTCCGTCGAACTCTCGAACTCCCAACGTGATCATGATCTTGACTCCGGCGCAACTCCTGCTGCTTGTCTTACTCTCATCGTAGTTAATCCTGCACACTTATCTCAACACATAGATTAGATAACAAATGACAATTGACTTCATCATCAAAATCCGAGATTCAACAATCTCCCCCTTTTTGATGATGACAATCAATTGATAAAGGAGTTGTCCTTAACTCCCCCTATCTATATGCCATAGTTGAGATAAGTCAACCTTGAATTCAAGACCTAAGAATTCAAGTGACGTATTGATAAGTTAGATCAGTTAAACTTATCAATGTTCCCATCATGATGCCTATCATGATGTATCTCTTCAAGAATTATGTCAAGGCATGACATACATCATCAAGTTTGTATGATAGTGTTTGTAACCAATCATCATGTAATCATATAAAGCTACGAAGGACTTTTTACATGATGCTCACATTTGAGATTTTCTAGTACGTTTGCATTTTCTTCACATTATCAAATCAAGATATGATGCAAACTATAGTACATGTTCACATATCTCTTGGTGATGCAAGGATGGCATAACATTGTTTATAGCATCACTCAACTATTTGCAACTATGACATAGATATGATTATGGCAGTTCAGCTATGACATAGTGTTTATCAATTCATATTTTTCTCCCCCTTTGTCATCAACAAAAAGCATGATAGCATTATCAAGCATATAAAGGAAGTCATGACACATATATCTCTTTATTGTTTTTTGCTTGACGGAGGAAAGTCATTTTCCAAAGAGTTTTCATAAGAGTGTACAGGAACATCCCATTTTTAGCATACAACCCGAAAAATGAACTTCTTACATGCATTTGGTTAAAAATATTTGTCACATAATTTTCAACATGTTATTTGATCAAGCGTTGTCAAGGCATGTAATAGTAATAACATTTGAAAAATAATTTTGATGTAGTAACACAATTATTTCAAGTGCAGCATTATATCATATTGCATAGCAGGATTTTTATTTCAGCAAGTGTAGCATTGCATCACATGGTAAGATATCAGCTCGTATGATGCAAATTTTTGTTTGATACATGGCATGATAGCAATCATATTAGCAATAGCAACCATATCAATGTCATACTGCTGACTTATCAACTTACATTGGTATGTTGCTTCATATTTTCAAGGCATAGGCTTTTAAATCTTTTTAGTTTCAGTGCAAAAACCGAGATAAACAACAAGAGATGTTTGCAAATATGCTTACACAGACAAAGATAACCATATCAGGGTAACATATGTACAGCATATCAGGTAACCATAAAGACAAAGTCCTTCATGAATAACATAAGGAGTTTACAACATGTCATATCAAAAACATCAGATGTTTATACAAGCTTATTCATGAGGTGGAAGATTAAAGTGCCTAAGTAAAGAGTCAAATTGTCGATGGATTTGTTGTAGCTCGGTTAGGATTTGATCTTGTCGAAGTTCAAGCCGTTCTTGTCGTTGCTCAAATCGGTCCATCCGAATCCCGATATCTTCGATGGATGATGTGTGAGTTTGCTCAACCGGATGTGTTTCCTCAAAGGGACAGATCGGAGGAGAGTGGGTACTCCTAAAGACTGGGGTTTCCGGCTCTGGTTCAGGTTCAGGTTGAGGGGGATCAGTTCTTCTAGGCATTCTAACCCAGTTACCGTTCCTATAGTGACATCTTAGTCGGTGAAGTAGATTTTTGTTTATTATGCTGAATCTATCTGATTTCATTACTTCTTCTTCTAGTGGTATTTGAATGTCGTAAGCTTTCATTATTCTAGTAATAATTCCACCATATGGGAGCATCATATCTTTCGTAGATAATTCCAACATGTTTTGTTGGATCAGATAGCCAAGACAGATGTCACGTTCTTTCATAATTAGGTACATAATTCCTAATTCCAATTGACTCACTTCATCATGATGGTATTGCTTAGGAAGAATTATACTAGTCATGATATGATGAAGTATCTTAGTGTTAAAGGGCATTAGATGTTCACAACTTTTAGGAATAGATTCTACGTTAGGATTGGCAAGGATTGTTCCTAAGGCTTCAACGTAGGATGTTTCAATAGTTTTTTCATCCCATGATCCTTTGAAGTAAAGTCCTATGCTTTTCATGGGAATACCTATCATATCACAAATGAATCTATCAGTGATTGAGATGTGTTGTCCTAAGAGATAGGTTGATATCCTTTCTTCATCATCTTTTTGCATGTTGTTATAAAACAATCTAACTAGTCTAGGATAAATGGGTTCGTTGATCTGCAAAATGGGAAGTAGATTTAGGTTTGCAAACCAATGGATAGTCTCTACATCTCTTAGTTCATTCAGATCTACGTATTTTCCCTTATTGATGCTTCTTAGTTCGAAGGAGAGAAATTTTTCAGCATGGTTTTTGGAATCAAAAAGAGTGAGATCAAACTCTTCTACTACTCTCCTCTTTCCCTTGTCCCTTGAGGATCTTCTAGATCCCATTACTACTGCTGTTTAGAGGGATGATGATGAGCTAAAGTAAATGAAGAACAAAACAGAATTTAAGAGCTTCTTAAAGAGTACCTTTGTGAAATCTTCAAGTGAAGGAAGGATTCTTGATGTTTTGCTCCGAAATAAGAGGTATTTGGAAGGCTTAGAGGAGTGAAATGGGAATGGAGGAGACTTGGAAGAGTAGAGGAGGAAATGGGGGTGAGTTGGGGTCGGTTCCTCAGCCGGCCCTAGCGTGATTTTAAAGAGCAGAGCTGCTGGCGGTTGCACCTCTGGCTGGAGCGGTGCAACCTCTGGCAACCCGTGATAGCTGGAGGTGCAACCGCCAGCTGGAGAGGTGCCACCGCCTGCAGCAGGTGAGCTCTTAAGATGATTTGATTAGGGAGCCTTTGCCTTGAGGAGAGTTTCAGAGCAATTGATGTTTGTTACATGATTTCGTATGAGTTTTTATTTAAGGAAGAAGCTCTTTGTAAGATAGATCTTTTAACGTGCGTACGTATGTTTGTTTGGTGTCCCTTTTAAGATTATGACATATTTAGTTTCTACAAGAATTAATTCGTAGATGAACAGGTTTTGAAGATTAGGGGGGTATGTGAATTTGGATATGATATATTCTAATTGTATCGTATTTGTGATTTCATAGCTTCCACTTGTTACTTAAGCGTTGCGAGTCCCTTTTTGATTCTTGGTTTATGACCATTGAGAGTCAAGGAGCAGAACATTATTTCTTGCTCCGGCCTAGACTTTTAATGTTTTTATAGGAACGGATGATCTTTAGGAACCCATTTGCTTTTGGGTGCCTCATAAATAGATCTACATTTTCTATCATGTTGCATAGAGTTTATCATGGTTCCTTTAGGAACCCAAATCAATTTGTTTGGACTTATTTTCTTGAATGGACAACAATGTGTCTTGTGTCCAGATTTGCAACAAAAGTTGCACTTGGTTTGGTGTTGAACGTGTAAGATGGGGCCTTTTACAAAGGTAGTTGGATTTCGGTGAGGACTCCTCACAAATCCAATCCCACTTCTTTTGGGAGCATGACCCTTGTTTGTAAGGATCATGTTTAATGACTTGCTACCAACCTCGAATTTCTTCAAGGTGTCCTTAAGTAGCAAGTTCTCTTTTTGTATAGTTTCTAAATCATGACATTTGATACATGACTTTAAATTATCATGATGTTCGACTTTTAATTTATCAAACTCACAAGTAAGATTATCATGTACCTTTTTTAGCAACTTGTATTTTCTATTTATAACTTTGCATTCATCAAATAAATCATGGAAGGCATTTAGTAATTCATCGAAAGATAAATCAGCATCTAATAAATCCGTTACCTCCTCTTCGATGGCCATAAAGACGTAATGAGCAACTTGCTCGGTGTTGGACTCCTCTTCCTCAGATGCGCTCGAATCATCCCATGTTGCTTGGAGCGCCTTCTTCTTTGTTGTTCTTTTCTTGACTTGGGGACAATCACTTTTGTAGTGTCCCGGCTTTTTACACTCGTAGCAGATCACTTGGTCCTTCTTTGATTCAAGTTTATTTTTCACATCGTTTTTAAACTTGTTTCTTTTGAAGAATTTCTTAAACTTTCTTGTCAAAAGTGCCAAGTCATCGTCACAATCCTCATCACTTGAGTTTTCTCTCAAGTGGCATTCAGAAGTTTTAAGTGCCATATCCTTCCTGTTCTTTGGAAGGATGTCTTCTTGCTCTTCATGAGCTTTGCAGGTCATTTCGTAGGTCATTAATGACCCGATTAGTTCTTCAAGAGGGAAATTTTGCAGATCTTTTGCCTCTTGAATGGCGGTGACTTTAGGATCCCAACTCTTAGGAAGGGATCTTAGTATCTTATTAACAAGCTCAAAATCCGAAAAGCTCTTTCCGAGTCCTTTTAGACCGTTGACGACATCCGTGAAACGGGTAAACATGTCGCCAATGGTTTCACTCGGTTTCATTCGGAAAAGTTCAAAAGAATGCAGCAACAGATTGATTTTTGACTCTTTCACTCTACTTGTGCCCTCGTGGGTCACTTCAAGTGTGTGCCAAATATCAAAAGCAGTTTCGCAAGTTGAAACACGATTAAACTCGTTTTTATCAAGAGCGCAAAATAAGGCATTCATAGCCTTTGCATTAAGAGCGAAAGCCTTCTTCTCCAAATCGTTCCAATCGATCATTGGAAGAGAAGATTTTGAAAATCCATTTTCAACAAGGTTCCACAGTTCAAAATCCATAGAAATAAGAAAGATCCTCATTCGGGTCTTCCAGTAAGTGTAGTCCGTTCCACTGAACATGGGTGGACGTGTAATCGAATGCCCCTCTTGGTTTCCGGCGTATGCCATCTCTCTTGGGTTTTAATCCTTTAGAGAGTTAACCTTGCTCTGATACCAATTGTTAGGATCGAGAGCACTAAGAGGGGGGGGGTGAATTAGTGCAGCGGAAATCTTACAACGATTAAAAACCAAAAGCTGCGTTTGTTCAAGAACTATTATGATGCAAAAGCAAATTCTCAGTTTGTATCTAAGTGCAGTTTGCGTCTAAGCGCAGATTGCGTCTAAGCGCAGTTTTGCGTCTAAGCGCAGATTGCGTCTAAGCGCAGTTTTGCGTCTAAGCGCAGTTTTGCGTCTAAGCGCAGTTTTGCGTCTAAATTCATATTTACGTCTAAATGCAGATTTACGTCTAAACGCAGATTTACGTCTAAACGCAGTTTTACGTCTAAACGCAGTTTTACGTCTAAACGTAGTTTTACGTCTAAACGCAGATTTACGTCTAAACGCAGTTTTACGTCTAAATGCAGTTTTACGTCTAAACGCAGTTTTACGTCTAAACGCAGTTTTACGTCTAAACGCAGATTTACGTCTAAACGCAGTTAGACGCAGATTTACGTCTAAACTTTGAAACTCGTTTGTATACTCGCAGAAGGCAGTATGCAGTTGAAACCAAGACGTAAACGTGAACTGAAATCTGATGATTGAGCGAAGAAAGCCGATTTACGTCTGAATGCAGTTTTACGTCTAAATGTTGAAACTCGTTCGTAAAATCGTAGAGGACAGATTGCAGTTATTAATAGGATTAAAATGTAAGCGTAAACTGCAAGGAAGCTCGTTCGTAAAAGCACGGAAAACAGTTCTGCAGAATCAAACGTAAACGTAAACTGTAATGTATGAAAATACGAGTTTACGTCTGAATGCAGATTTGGAAGAACAGCACTTGAAACTTGTTCGTGAAAGCGCAGAGAGCAGTAGTGATGAGGGAGGTTTGCAGTAATGATAAAGTGCTCAAAAATAAACGCAAACCAGAGATTTAGAGTGGTTCGGTCAGCCTTGACCTACTCCACTTTTGGCTTCCTCCACCGATGAGGTTGCCGACGTCAACTAGGTGCCTTCCTTCAATGGGCGAAGGCCAAACTTCCCTCTTACAATTTCTCTCCTTTTGGCAGGCTTAGGAGACAACCTTTACAGACCTTTCTCTCCTCACTTTACAATTGAAAAACTTGAAGAACAGAAGGAGGAGACTTAAAGGCTTTACAACGCTTTTGAGCTCTTTAGAATCACAGAAAAGATCACGATTTCGGTATAGGTCTGTATCTTTTCAGTGCTGAATGGGTGGGGTATTTATAGGCCCCAACCCAATTCAAAATTCGAGCTCAAAACGATCAAATCGATCAAATCCCAGAATTCTGGGATCAGGCGGTTGCACCTCTCGACTGGAGAGGTGGCACCGCCTGGCAGAGCTCGAAGACTAAGCTCTGCCGATTGCTTCTCTCTGCCAGAGCTCGAAGTCTGAGCTCGATGGTTGCATCACCTGGCAGAGCTCGAAGACTGAGCTTGGTGATTGCATCACCTGGCAGAGCTCGAAACTGAGCTCGGTGGTTGCATCACCTGGCAGAGCTCCAAGCTGAGCTCAGGCTGATCCACCTCTCTGCCAGAGCTCGAAGACTGAGCTTGGTGAATGCATCACCTGGCAGAGCTCGAGACTGAGCTCAGGCTGATGCACCACTCTGCCAGAGCTCGAAGACTGAGCTCGGTGGTTGCATCGCCTGGCAGAGCTCGGAACTTGAGCTCTGGCGGTGCAACCTCTTGGCTGGGGCGGTTGCACCTCCCAGCCTCGCAGCCCAGGCGGTTGCACCTCCTGGCTGGGGCGGTTGCACCTCTCAACCCCACAGCCCAGGCGGTTGCACCTCCTGGCTGGGGCGGTTGCACCTCTCAACCCCACAGCCCAGGCGGTTGCACCTCCTGGCTGGGGCGGTTGCACCTCCTGGTGCAATCAGGGTCCGAATGGTTCACTCCATTCGGCCCACTTTGAATCTTTTCAGGGGCCCAATTGCCCCAAGATTAAGCTAATGGGATCACCTCCCATTTTCATGCTTAATCATCATGCTAACTACGATTAACTCTAAGACAACTTCTGCAGCTTTGCTCCGATGCGTCAATCGCTTCTTCCGGCGAGTTTCCTGCCAACTTCCGTCGATCAACCGATAACCCTCGGTGATCCTTCTGCGGACATCCGGCATACTCCTGGACTTTGCGACGATCCACTTGGCGAGTTCCGACGAGCTTCGCTTGGCAAGCTTCTGGACTTCTCGGATCTGTTCTCTCTGAACCTCCGACGACCGTCCGAACTTCCGTCGAACTCTCGAACTCCCAACGTGATCATGATCTTGACTCCGGCGCAACTCCTGCTGCTTGTCTTACTCTCATCGTAGTTAATCCTGCACACTTATCTCAACACATAGATTAGATAACAAATGACAATTGACTTCATCATCAAAATCCGAGATTCAACACCTACATGAGCAGCTATGAGACCAGCTGCATCCATCATATGGACGGGTATACAGCACACCAGTCTATCCGGTTATCACGATATCCCTCTCGAGTAACCTATGACCGGGATTATTTAGGATATGTGTTTAAAGGTGAATCGATCTCATTATCGTGATCTCATCACGATCTGATTCCCATTGCACAAATCCAAGGACATCACAATATATATATGCATTTATGCAATAGTTATAAAGTGATATACGCCAAAATATAATAAGCAAAAAGATTCTGTATCAAGTCACACGTGCCATCACTCACGTGATTGGCTTGCTGGGCACCTATGACTAGCAATCTCCCACTTGACCTAAAGCCAATCACCTATGTGTCTGATCCCCATCAGACTCCTGTGACGCTCAAAGACAATCTGAGACAACGGCTTTGTCAGTGGATCTACAATGTTATCTTCGGATGGAACTCTTTCCACTGCTACATCTCCTCGGGTTACGATCTCTCTGATAAGCTGGAACCTCCTTAGAACACTTCTGATGAGACTCGGGTTCCCTTATTTGAGTAATCGCCCCATAGTTGTCGCAATATAAGGAAGTCGACTTCTCGCTATTCGGAACGACTCCCAAATCTGTGATGAACATCTTCACCCAGACTCCCTCCTTTGCTGCATCTGATGCAGCAATGTACTCCGCCTCTGTGGTCGAGTCAACAGTGGTATCTTGCTTGGAACTCTTCCAGCACACTGCTCCTCCATTCAAGGTGTACACATACCCTGAATTCGACTTGCTATCATCGACATCAGACTAAAAACTTGAGTCAGTGTAGCCATCAACCTTAAGGCTATTACCTCCATATACTAGTAAAAGATCCTTAGTCCTTCTCAAGTACTTAAGGATGCACTTTACTACTTTCCAGTGCTCCAAGCCTGGATCAGCCTGATACCTGCTCGTGACACTCAGAGCATGCGCTATATCAGGCCTAGTACATAGCATGGCATACATGATAGACCCTATTGCTGAGGCATAAGGTATCATATCCATGTTCGCCCTTTCTTCTGGAGTCTTTGGGGACATACTCGTAGAAAGCGATATCCCATGTCTCATCGGTATGAGACCTCTCTTGGAATTTTTCATGCCAAACCTTTTGATAATGGTTTCTATGTACTTGGACTGGGAAAAGCCAAGCATCCTCTTGGATCTATCTGTTGAATCTCGTATTTTGATGATGAAACTACTTGATATATGTTTATGATTTAATCTGCGTTTTGAGTGACGCAGGATGCTTCGATCAGGATGAGACAATTAAAGCAGGAAAATCATGTTGTGCCGAAGGATCATGTCAGAAGATTGGACGTCGGGCCGGTGGATCGGTCGACGTATCGACAGAAGGCTTCGGGCCGTGGACTCGGGCATCGGGCCAAGAAGAGCGGGTATTGTGCCAAGGATATCGGAGTTGCGGAGTCAACTGGCCGATTGGGCAATAGGCTGCACGAGAGGACGATGCGCCGAAGAATCGGACGAAGCGTCGAGGGACCAATGACATGTCGGACAACTTGGTTAATTGCTTAGGATTATTTGTCTCGATCGAAGTTTTGATTTGTTGTGCAGGATTAACTACGATGAGAGTAAGACAAGCAGCAGGAGTTGCGCCGGAGTCAAGATCATGATCACGTTGGGAGTTCGAGAGTTCGACGGAAGTTCGGACGGTCGTCGGAGGTTCAGAGAGAACAGATCCGAGAAGTCCAGAAGCTTGCCAAGCGAAGCTCGTCGGAACTCGACAAGTGGATCGTCGCAAAGTCCAGGAGTATGCCGGATGTCCGCAGAAGGATCACCGAGGGTTATCGGTTGATCGACGGAAGTTGGCCGGAAACTCGCCGGAAGAAGCGATTGACGCATCGGAGCAAGCTGCAGAAGTTGTCTTAGAGATAATCGTAGTTAGCACGATGATTAAGCATGAAAATGGGAGGTGATCCCATTAGCTTAATCTTGGGGCAATTGGGCCCCTGAAAAGATTCAAAGTGGGTCGAATGGAGTGAACCATTCGGACCCTGATTGCACCAGGAGGTGCAACCGCCCCAGCCAGGAGGTGCAACCGCCTGGGCTGTGGGGTTGAGAGGTGCAACCGCCCCAGCCAGGAGGTGCAACCGCCTGGGCTGTGAGGCTGGGAGGTGCAACCGCCCCAGCCAGGAGGTGCAACCGCCAGGGCTGCACGGCTGGGAGGTGCAACCGCCCCAGCCAAGAGGTTGCACCGCCAGAGCTCAAGTTCCGAGCTCTGCCAGGCGATGCAACCACCAAGCTCAGTCTTCGAGCTTTGGCAGAGAGGTGCATCAGCCTGAGCTCAGTCTCGAGCTCTGCCAGGTGATGCATTCACCAAGCTCAGTCTTCGAGCTCTGGCAGAGAGGTGGATCAGCCTGAGCTCAGCTTGGAGCTCTGCCAGGTGATGCAACCACCGAGCTCTGTTTCGAGCTCTGCCAGGTGATGCAATCACCAAGCTCAGTCTTCGAGCTCTGCCAGGCGGTGCCACCTCTCCAGTCGAGAGGTGCAACCGCCTGATCCCAGAATTCTGGGATTTGATCGATTTGATCGTTTTGAGCTCGAAGTTTGAATTGGGTTGGGGCCTATAAATACCCCACCCATTCAGCACTGAAGAGAGAAAGAACTGACCCGAAATCTTGATCTTTTCAGTGGTTCTTAGAGCTCAAAACTGCTAGTTTTCCTCCTCCTTCTGTTCTTCAAGTTTGAGTTGTAAAGAGAGGAGAGAAAACATCTGTAAAGGTTGTCTCCTAAGCCTGTCAAAAGGAGAGAAATTGTAAGAGGGAAGTTTGGCCTTCGCCCATTGAAGGAAGGCACCTAGTTGACGTCGGCAACCTCATCGGTGGAGGAAGCCAAAAGTGGAGTAGGTCAAGGCTGACCGAACCACTCTAAATCTCTAGTTTGCATTTATTTTCGAGCACTTTATCATTACTGCAAACCTCCCTCATCACTACTGCTCTCTGCGCTTTCACGAACAAGTTCTAAGTGCTGTTCTTCCAAATCTGCATTCAGACGTAAACTCGTATTTTCATACATTACAATTTACGTTTACGTTTGATTCTGCAGAACTGTTTTCCGTGCTTTTACGAACGAGCTTCCTTGCAGTTTACGCTTACATTTTAATCCTATTAATAACTGCAATCTGTCCTCTACGATTTTACGAACGAGTTTCAACATTTAGACGTAAAACTGCATTCAGACGTAAATCGGCTTTCTTCGCTCAATCATCAGATTTCAGTTCACGTTTACGTCTTGGTTTCAACTGCATACTGCCTTCTGCGAGTATACAAACGAGTTTCAAAGTTTAGACGTAAATCTGCGTCTAACTGCGTTTAGACGTAAAACTGCGTTTAGACGTAAAACTGCGTTTAGACGTAAAACTGCGTTTAGACGTAAAACTACGTTTAGACGTAAAACTACGTTTAGACGTAAAACTGCGTTTAGACGTAAAACTACGTTTAGACGTAAAACTGCGTTTAGACGTAAAACTACGTTTAGACGTAAAACTGCGTTTAGACGTAAAACTACGTTTAGACGTAAAACTGCGTTTAGACGTAAATCTGCGTTTAGATGTAAATCTGCATTTAGACGTAAATCTGAGTTTAGACGCAAAACTGCGCTTAGACGCAAAACTGCGCTTAGACGCAATCTGCGCTTAGACGCAAAACTGCGCTTAGACGCAATCTGCGCTTAGACGCAAACTGCACTTAGATACAAACTGAGAATTTGCTTTTGCATCATAATAGTTTTTGAACAAACGCAGCTTTTGGTTTTTAATCGCTGTAAGATTTCCGCTGCACTAATTCACCCCCCCCCCTCTTAGTGCTCTCGATCCTAACAATTGGTATCAGAGCGGGGTTTTTCTCATTTCGGATTTACACCCGAGAGAAATGACTTTTCAAGAGGGCTGTTCGGTCTTTCGTCTACCGTTCTTTAACGGATTGGACTACACTTATTGGAAAACTCGAATGAGAGTTTTCTTAATTTCTCTAAATCTGGATTTATGGAATATCATTGAAAACGGTTTTCAACTTCCCTCCAAACCGATGAACGAATGGTCGGTTTTGGAGAAGAAGAATTTTTCTTTAAACGCAAAGGCTATGAATGCCTTATTTTGCGCATTGGACAAAAATGAGTTCAATCGGATTTCTACGTGTGAAACGGCTTTCGATATTTGGCGCACTCTTGAAATCACGCACGAGGGAACTAGTAGAGTCAAAGACTCGAAAGTTAATATTCTACTGCTTGATTTCGAGCTTTTTCATATGAAACCAAGCGAAACCGTTGTTGACATGTACACCCGTTTTACGGATGTCGTCAATGGTTTAAAATCACTTGGTAAAAGCTTTTCGGATTTTGAACTCGTTAACAAAGTTTTGCGCTCACTTTCTAAAACTTGGGATTCAAAAGTAACTGCTATTCAAGAATCGAAAAACTTGAACCATTTTCCACTTGAAGAACTAATTGGTTCATTGATCACATATGAAATGACGTGCAATGCACGTGAAGAACTTGAGAACCACCTTCCAAAGAACAGGAAGGATTTGGAACTCTGGACAAATGAATGCCACTTGAGCGATGACTCAAGTGATGAGGACAATGATGAACAAACCAACCTTCCAAAGAACAGGAAGGATTTGGGACATAGAACATTTGAAGACCACTCGAGCATAAGCTCAAGTGATGGTGAACTTAAACTACAAATGAAACGAAAATTAAAAAGCAAAAAGAATGGAACTACTTGCTTTAAACGCAAGAAGAAGAACAAAAATTGGGATGAATCGAGCTCATCTGAAGACGAGAAAGTCAACAAAAGCGAGGCGGCAAACTACGCCTTACTAGCCTACGACATTGAGGTAATTAAAATGCCTTTGGTTTATTTTGAAATTACTTGATGCTTTCATGATATATTTTCTTTTTTAGTTTAGAATTAATTTTCTTGAAAATTACATGTTTAAAAATAAAAATACAAAAATTATGATCATGCTGATAATTTCAAAAATAATATTGCATATTTTATGATAAACAAACAAAATGATTTTGATCATGGTTAAGAAGTAATAATGTGTATCATGTTTGATTAACATTGTTGAATGAAATCACGTTTGATTTAAAGTAATGCATAAAGATGTAATATGAAATGGTTATTAACAATCTTATGCATGTGATTTTAAGTTATCCATGATCATGAGCTTGTTTGATCTTCTTGACTTAATTTCAAGATCTATAGCAAAAATCATGTTTGAATATATGAAAGTGTTAATTTCATTTTCGGATTCACTTAACAATTGGTATCCTAACAATCAGATTTTCTCATACACTTATGAAAAATATTTTTCTAAAATGGATTTGATGAAATGATTCCTGCTTATAAATTCCATCTTGAAATATGAATGATAGTGTTTTTGCTTACAAAGATTTGTTTCACGTTCATATCTCCTATGATTCATGTGCAGAAAAAGAATCTCTTAAAAAATGCTTTTCCCATCTGATCGAGATTAATGATTTCATGATATTTTATGAATCTCGAAATTAATTTTAAAGACTTGATTATGAACTTCAAGTTAATGATTTAATTTGAATAAGTTTTATCTAAATCATAATCTTGATCTTGCAAAATTGAAGTCACAAATAATATCTCATGGTATTCATGAATTGATACTCACAATATGAAAGCATTGATATTCATTACTTGAATTGGATTGAAACATTGTATGCTTAATTTAATCATTCTCCTATGTTTCAAAGATTCCTTAAATGCCTTATGTGATGATTGAAAACTAATCTGCTTTATGATGAATTACGAATCATGACTTGATCTATGATATAAATGCCTTGAAATGATTAAAATATTTAACACTTTTATGCTCTACCCCCTATTTTCTTCTTGTTTTCAATGATAAAATGGGGAGAAGTTTTGATCATGCATGGTAGGATATAATTTGACAAAATTGATACCATCATGATATGAAACATTTATGATGTACAATTATGCATGCAATACTTGTGCTTTCTAATTATGATGTATTGCATAATTTAAAATGCTATGAGTGCCAAGTTACACATTTTGAGAAGAAATTGTTATATTGAAATATTAATGTAATTATGAATGGTGATATGATATCATGCATGTAATACTTCAATTTATGATAATGATGCATGCAATGATAAAATATTCATGATGAAAAATTGTCTTGACATTCATAACTTGATTATCCATCATTTGTCATGATTTTGAAATCGTTCTAAAAGGAAAAGAGAACTACAAAACTGTATTCTCTCTTTCTTTTTTTTACAATGACAAAGGGGGAGATAGCTAGCTTGTACAAGTCAAGAAGATGCAAAAACTTGATTTGCTAGCTCACCTATTTTAAGAAGCAAAGATTGCTAACTTGCTTATTTCAAGAAGAAAAATTGTCTTCTTGAACATCACTATCTTGAATATCTCAAGAAGCAAAACTTGCAATTTGCACATTGTAATAGGAAGCAAGAATCATGAGCTTACACAAGAAATTTATCTTGCATTTGCTTTCGAAATTTTTGCTAGCTTATATATTGTGAAACTTGTATATCGTAAAAATTGCTAGCTTGTTGGTCTAAAGAGAAGCAAAAAGTTGCTATCTCAAAAGAAGCAAATGTGCTATCTTGCCTATCTCAAGAGGCAAAAATGCTAACTTGCGCATCTAGCAAAGTGAGCAAAATTTTCAAGAAGCAAGAGTTGCCTTCTTGAACATCTCTAATTTGCTAGCTTGCATGATGTAGAACTTGCTATCTTGAACATTACCAAAAGTGCTATCTTATATGCTATAAAACTTGCATATCTAAAACTTGATAGCATGAATGTTCAAAGCATGATGTAACACTTGCTAAATCTTCTAGCTCCAAGATTGCATGATGATAAAACTTGATACTATGTTCTTCATGCAATGAGTTGAACCAATATCACACACACTTGATTGTAGTACTTCTCCTTTTTGTTGATGACAAAGGGGGAGAAGTATGTTGATGACATGACATGTGATGCATAAGTTTATGCATAAGTTCATGTTGACGTGTTGCAAGTATTCATGATGAATATTGCAATGACTTGAATTCAGTGTGAATTCAAGGTTCTATCAATATGGCATATTGATAGGGGGAGTTTGTTTAAACTCCGGGAGTTAAGGTTAACTCCGTTTATGATGACATGTTGCTTAGATTTTTGAATCTAAGAGGTTCTATCAATATGGCATATTGATAGGGGGAGTTTGTTTAAACTCCGGGAGTTAAGTTTAACTCCGTCATCAAGTAGTTGTCATCATCAAAAAGGGGGAGATTGTTGAATCTCGTATTTTGATGATGAAACTACTTGATATATGTTTATGATTTAATCTGCGTTTTGAGTGACGCAGGATGCTTCGATCAGGATGAGACAATTAAAGCAGGAAAATCATGTTGTGCCGAAGGATCATGTCAGAAGATTGGACGTCGGGCCGGTGGATCGGTCGACGTATCGACAGAAGGCTTCGGGCCGTGGACTCGGGCATCGGGCCAAGAAGAGCGGGTATTGTGCCAAGGATATCGGAGTTGTGGAGTCAACTGGCCGATTGGGCAATAGGCTGCACGAGAGGACGATGCGCCGAAGAATCGGACGAAGCGTCGAGGGACCAATGACATGTCGGACAACTTGGTTAATTGCTTAGGATTATTTGTCTCGATCGAAGTTTTGATTTGTTGTGCAGGATTAACTACGATGAGAGTAAGACAAGCAGCAGGAGTTGCGCCGGAGTCAAGATCATGATCACGTTGGGAGTTCGAGAGTTCGACGGAAGTTCGGACGGTCGTCGGAGGTTCAGAGAGAACAGATCCGAGAAGTCCAGAAGCTTGCCAAGCGAAGCTCGTCGGAACTCGCCAAGTGGATCGTCGCAAAGTCCAGGAGTATGCCGGATGTCCGCAGAAGGATCACCGAGGGTTATCGGTTGATCGACGGAAGTTGGCCGGAAACTCGCCGGAAGAAGCGATTGACGCATCGGAGCAAGCTGCAGAAGTTGTCTTAGAGATAATCGTAGTTAGCACGATGATTAAGCATGAAAATGGGAGGTGATCCCATTAGCTTAATCTTGGGGCAATTGGGCCCCTGAAAAGATTCAAAGTGGGTCGAATGGAGTGAACCATTCGGACCCTGATTGCACCAGGAGGTGCAACCGCCCCAGCTAGGAGGTGCAACCGCCTGGGCTGTGGGGTTGAGAGGTGCAACCGCCCCAGCCAGGAGGTGCAACCGCCTGGGCTATGAGGCTGGGAGGTGCAACCGCCCCAGCCAGGAGGTGCAACCGCCAGGGCTGCACGGCTGGGAGGTGCAACCGCCCCAGCCAAGAGGTTGCACCGCCAGAGCTCAAGTTCCGAGCTCTGCCAGGCGATGCAACCACCAAGCTCAGTCTTCGAGCTTTGGCAGAGAGGTGCATCAGCCTGAGCTCAGTCTCGAGCTCTGCCAGGTGATGCATTCACCAAGCTCAGTCTTCGAGCTCTGGCAGAGAGGTGGATCAGCCTGAGCTCAGCTTGGAGCTCTGCCAGGTGATGCAACCACCGAGCTCTGTTTCGAGCTCTGCCAGGTGATGCAATCACCAAGCTCAGTCTTCGAGCTCTGCCAGGCGGTGCCACCTCTCCAGTCGAGAGGTGCAACCGCCTGATCCCAGAATTCTGGGATTTGATCGATTTGATCGTTTTGAGCTCGAAGTTTGAATTGGGTTGGGGCCTATAAATACCCCACCCATTCAGCACTGAAGAGAGAAAGAACTGACCCGAAATCTTGATCTTTTCAGTGGTTCTTAGAGCTCAAAACTGCTAGTTTTCCTCCTCCTTCTGTTCTTCAAGTTTGAGTTGTAAAGAGAGGAGAGAAAACATCTGTAAAGGTTGTCTCCTAAGCCTGTCAAAAGGAGAGAAATTGTAAGAGGGAAGTTTGGCCTTCGCCCATTGAAGGAAGGCACCTAGTTGACGTCGGCAACCTCATCGGTGGAGGAAGCCAAAAGTGGAGTAGGTCAAGGCTGACCGAACCACTCTAAATCTCTGGTTTGCGTTTATTTTCGAGCACTTTATCATTACTGCAAACCTCCCTCATCACTACTGCTCTCTGCGCTTTCACGAACAAGTTCTAAGTGCTGTTCTTCCAAATCTGCATTCAGACGTAAACTCGTATTTTCATACATTACAGTTTACGTTTACGTTTGATTCTGCAGAACTGTTTTCCGTGCTTTTACGAACGAGCTTCCTTGCAGTTTACGCTTACATTTTAATCCTATTAATAACTGCAATCTGTCCTCTACGATTTTACGAACGAGTTTCAACATTTAGACGTAAAACTGCATTCAGACGTAAATCGGCTTTCTTCGCTCAATCATCAGATTTCAGTTCACGTTTACGTCTTGGTTTCAACTGCATACTGCCTTCTGCGAGTATACAAACGAGTTTCAAAGTTTAGACGTAAATCTACGTCTAACTGCGTTTAGACGTAAAACTGCGTTTAGACGTAAAACTGCGTTTAGACGTAAAACTGCGTTTAGACGTAAAACTACGTTTAGACGTAAAACTACGTTTAGACGTAAAACTGCGTTTAGACGTAAAACTACGTTTAGACGTAAAACTGCGTTTAGACGTAAAACTACGTTTAGACGTAAAACTGCGTTTAGACGTAAAACTACGTTTAGACGTAAAACTGCGTTTAGACGTAAATCTGCATTTAGACGTAAATCTGAGTTTAGACGCAAAACTGCGCTTAGACGCAAAACTGCGCTTAGACGCAATCTGCGCTTAGACGCAAACTGCACTTAGATACAAACTGAGAATTTGCTTTTGCATCATAATAGTTTTTGAACAAACGCAGCTTTTGGTTTTTAATCGCTGTAAGATTTCTGCTGCACTAATTCACCCCCCCCCCTCTTAGTGCTCTCGATCCTAACACTATCTCTATAGATTCTAATCCCCAAAATACAGGATGCTTCCCCTAAGTCCTTCATGGAGAAGTGTCTAGATAACCAAGCCTTTACTATGGATAGCATTCCTACATCATTCCCAATGATGAGGATGTCATCCACATATAACACCAAAAAGGTGATAGCGCTCCCACTTACCTTTATGTATACACAAGGCTCATCTTCGTTCTTAACGAAGTCATAAGATCTGATTGCCACATCAAATCTTATGTTCCAACTTCGGGAAGCTTGCTTTAGTCCATAAATGGATCTAAGCAACCTACACACCTTATCTAGGCAGTTCTTGGACACGAATCCCTCAGGTTGCATCATAGACATCTTCTCCTCGAGGTTCCTGTTGAGGAATGCGGTTTTCACATCCATCTGCCAGATCATAGTGTGCTGCAATAGCCAATAAAATTCTGATGGATTTTAGCATTGCTACGGGTGAGAAAGTTTCGTCGTAGTCAACACCTTGCCTTTGACGATACCCCTTAGCCTCTAGCCTTGCTTTATAGGTCTCTACCTTTCCATCTACTCCGATCTTTTTCTTAAAGATCCACTTGCAACCGATGGGTACAATACCTTCGGGCGCATCAACTAGGTTCCAAACCTTATTGGAGTACATAGAATCCATCTCAGAATTCATGGCTTCTTTCCACTTCCCGGAGTCTATACTCATAATAGCCTCCTCGTAGGTCTGAGGATCAATATCCTCTACATCCTCTGCTCTAATATGTCCCACATATCTCTCAGGAGGATGTGATACTCTATCAGACCAGCGTAAAGTTGATACTTGTGTATTAGGTACCTGAACAGACTCGGGCTATAGAGTGGTGCTTGAGCTTGGTTCTCCAACCTCGCTCAATTCTATCATTCTCCCACTATCTCCGTCAAGAATATGTTCCCTCTCAAGGAACACTGCTCTCTTAGCTACAAAGACCTTTTGGTCCTCGAGATGATAGAAATAATACCCACAAGTTTCCTTGGGGTATCCCACAAATTTGCATCGCTCTGTCCTTGATTCTAACTTATCGGGGTTGTGTCTTCTAACATGGGCAGGGCAGCCCCAAATCTTAACAACCTTAAGATCAGGCTTCTTCCCTTTCCATATCTCATATGGTGTAGACACTACCGACTTAGTTGGAACTCTGTTCAGAAGGTAAGCTGCGGTTTCTAGGGCATATCCCCAGAATAAGATGGGTAGGTCAGCGAAACTCATCATGGACCGTACCATATCTAATAATGTACGATTTCTCTTTTTAGAGACACCATTGAGCTGAGGTGTATAAGGAGGTGTCCATTGGGATAATATCCCATGGTCCTTGAGGAACTGAGTAAACTCTGTACTTAAGTATTCACCTCCTCGATCTGATCGAAGAATTTTGATACTCTTTCCAGTCTGGTTCTCCACCTCATTCTTATACTCTCTGAATTTCTCAAAGGCCTCGGACTTGTACTTCATTAAGTACACATATCCATACCTTGAGAAATCATCAGTAAATGTAATGAAGTAGGAGTAACCTCCAATGGCATGAGTTGACATGGGTCCACATACATCACTATGTATGAGTTCCAACAACTCATTGGCTCTCTCTCCAGTTCTACTAAATGGAGATTTGGTCAGTTTTCCACGAATGCAAGGCTCACAAGTTGCATAAAACACATAGTCGAATGGATCTAGATATCCATCATTTAGCAACTTTTGAATCCTTCTTTCATGGATGTGACCTAGCCTACAATGCCACAGGTATGCACTGTTCAACTCATCTCGTTTCCTTTTGGACACATTTACATTCATGATATGTGGAGTGGTGTCTAACATAAATAAATCATTATGCAATGTTCCTTTCGTGATGATCTTATCATCTAATAATATCGAACAACCATTGTTTTAAAAAACAAATTTATATCCACTAACTATTAAACATGAAATGGAGATAATGTTTTTGATAATAGAAGGAACAAAATAACATGCATCTAATGCAATAAAAGCTCCACTAGGCAGATGTAGGGCGACCTCGCCAACAGCTAATACAGCAACTTTTGCTCCATTACCCATCTTGAGGTCCATCTCGCCTCTCTCTAGTCTCCTAGGCCATGTCAGAACCTGCAACGAATTGCATATATGATAAGCACTACCGGTATCCAATACCCATGTGTTATCATAAGAGTCTGACAAATGGAGACTGATCATGAATGTACCTGAAGCTTCATCAAGCTTTTGTTTCGCCCTTTCTGCAAGGTACTCTTTGCAGTTTCTCTTCCAATGCCCATCTTTACCACAGTGGAAGCACTTGCCTTTGTCCTTTGCTGGGTCTTTCTTAGCAACCTTTGCTTTACCTTGTTTGCCCTTGCCCTTTCCCTTCTTAAGGGACCTTTCTGCTTTCCTTTTCTTTCTGGTCTCACCAGTGTAGAGAACTGGCTTCTTTTTCTTAATAGTACTCTCTGCCTCCCTCAACATATTGAGGAGCTCTGGGAGAGTCACCTCAAGCTTGTTCATATTAAAATTCATTATGAACTGTGAAAAGGAATCTGGTAGGGACTGAAGCACAATGTCTACACACAAGTTATCCTCTAGGACCATTCCTAGACCTGTGAGTTTCTCTATCCACTCAATCATCTTTAGGACATGGTTCTGAATCGGTGTCCCCTCAGTCATCCTAGCGCGGAAAAGGCTCTTGGATATCTCATATCGTTGAGTCCTTCCCTGTTCCTTAAACAATTTACGGACATGTAGGAGAATGGATCTGGCATCCATCTTTTCATGTTGTCTCTGTAACTCTGGAGTCATAGAGCCCAACATATAGCACTGAGCAAGAGTGGAGTCATCAATGTACTTCACGTAGCGAGCGATCTCATCCTCGCTTGCCCCTTCTTCGGTCGTAGGCATCACTGTATCAAGGACGTACGCGATTTTCTCCGCTGTGAGAACAATTCTCAAGTTACGGAGCCAATCCGTATAATTTGGACCAGTGAGGCGGTTGACATCAAGTATGCCACGTAAGGGATTTGAAAGTGACATTTTCTGAAAATAAAGATGTAGCAGAAATGAATAACATGCAGATTTTGCAAGAAATAAACTATCAAGATATGAACTTCTATCTTAATATGCTCCCACTATTTTACTAACAAGTCACGCGACACCCTCAGCACGTGAAACGGAAGTCTCCGGCAGACTTCTAGTGGGGATCAAGATCCAATCTGTGTCTTAGTGTAACCTCGAGGGACTAGACCAATCACACTAAGCCTAAAAGGTAGGCAACTCTTGCCGATCACAACTCCTTGTGATTCCCGTCCTGTTTGGCCTCCGAATCACCATGGCCTCGAGGGACTCGACCAACCATGATGCTCGGTTAAGTCAACACCTTCGTTACAAGATGAGTCTGATTTGATGATATACCCTCGAGGGACTCGACCAAGCATACCATGCCCTCAGGTCACCGGTGACATCTCTATGTCGTAAGCAAGATAGCGAATCGCAATATGGGTGAGTCTCGAGGGACTCGACCAACTCAACCTACACCGAGAATCGGTTCCTACTCATAACGATGGAAGGCCACGTGGGTCAATCTAATTGCCTCACGTTTACCGACTTAATATTATCGAGAGATGTTTCTATAATTTGGTCTCCTAATATGACATGTCACACATATACATATTTAATATATATCTACATCGCATGCAAATATATATACATATCTAGTATGTGTATAAGCAATCACATCAGATGATCATGGACCACAACCTAATATGATTAGGCCCGAGCCAGTAGGCCTAATCACTCACATCAAGATCTATGTGTGCAACGGTGCATCTCCATGCCCTGTGATCGTCCATCTCGTCCTCGTCGGTTCCGTCGACATCTTGATGCATCTCCATGCATCACGATCGTCCGTCTCGTGGGTCCCGCTATCGCATCCACGCTCCCGCTGCGCCTCCTCATGTGATTACAACTTAATTATAGGCACGCAGGCCCGACAATTAACGAGAAATATAATGGAGGTTCGCAAACCTCAATAATAATAATCACAAGTACACACATCACACGGTCCATGATCATCCGTCCACACATCATACATCACATGTATAAATAATCATCATCATGTAGGACTACTAGATAATAATAAAAATAATAATCAACTAAACCTTTTAATTAATTAATATTTTTTCTGAAATCAGGGACATGTAGGGAATTTCTCAATTCCTAAGGGTATTTTCGTAATTTGGACAAAAGACAGAAACTGGAATTTCTCAAATTTCGAGGGGCAAAACTGTCTTTTGACCAGAAAACCCTAATACCCTTTCCCCTTTTCGCTACTATCGCCGCCGCCACCCTGCTGGCGGCGGGGCGAGGGCACTGCCCTCGCCTGCAGGCGGCACGCCCGCTGGCGACGATGCCGCTGCGGGTGGGTGCCCCCTTCGGGCGCCGCTGCCTCCGCAGACGGTGCTGTACCGCCGGGCGACCGCCCCTGTGGGGGGGTTTCGCCCGTGGGAGCAGCGGCGCCTCTGCCTGTGGGCTGCCAGCCCCGCCAGCAACAAGCCTGCTGCAAGCAGACCGCCGGCCGGCTGCTACAGGCACAGCGCTTGCGCATGCGCCGGCGCTATGCTGCCTGGCTGCGGCTGCGACTGCCGCTGCAGGTGGCTGCAGGCATGCAGATCGAGGGCAGCAACTGTTGCTGCCCTTCCTCGCTTTTGTGTCAACGATTTTGACGTCAATATTCTTCCTAAATACAACACACGCAGTTCAAAACCAATCATTCGCACGAACAACCTGGCTCTAATACCACTGTTAGGAAATCATGGGGGCGACATCATATGCGCAGCGGAAGAACAAGAAAACAAAAATCCCCGATTCCCAAAAAGATGTTCGTTGTCGTGCGAAGATTGGTGCGCAAAAAATCAGCAAAACACAAAACTGCGTATAGAGATTGTGTTACCTAGGGAGATCGTATATCCCTGTTTCCTTGCAGATCCTTAGGAGAGGGTGAAGGAGGTCAAGCGTCCTCCTCTCTAGCGGTGATCCACACAGCAGGGTTGCGACGACGCTCCTCAAAACTCCAGGCCTACTCTGAGGTGGAGTGGGAGAGGAGAATAGGAAGGGCAAGCAAAGACTCTAGCCTATGTCCCTCCTATTTATAGAGATCCTGTGTCAAACCCTAATGGGTCCTTCCCTAGTGGGTATTGGATCTACATCCAATAAGACAAGGGCTCCGTCGGATATCTCATATCCGAACCTCTACTCATCATAATGCCTACCATATGTGTGTGACCCTTTAGGCCCAATATCGAGCTAGCCGTGAGTCATACCTGTCAGAACTCCTTCTAACTTAGTGAATTATTATCTCTGTAATAATTCACTCGACTCATCGACTACGGACGTGCTAGGCCACTACGCCGTAGTCCCCAGACGATACAGGGGAATCCAATCCTTTGGATCTGTCTGTCCTTAGTTACCATGTACCTATAGTCCCTCATCCATCTAATATCCCAGAGACCGTATATCGAGCATGGTGCTGTCAGACCCATACGGTTTCTACTCAAGTCTCGCTCTAATCGGATTCTCCCGGAGAACTCTTTCTCTCTCAACCCGAATGACCCTGGCCAAGGATTTGTGTGAGCAAGAACACATGAGATATTCCTCTCATGACGCCGAGAGTGGATGATCCTCTATCGACACTCAATAGCCCTCGTAAGGTCGACTACCACTCCCAATGACTAGCTGTACTAGATCTGGGACAGCCAAACCTATAAGTCTGGTATCAAAGAGTGGAGCACTCATACAGGACATCCTTGGTGTCTCAAGTCTAAGGACCAGATACACCACTAGGACTACGGAATCGCTGTCTGACAATAAGGCATCATCAACCATCCAGCATTCCGTAAGCGGATCAATCAGTGAACTCATTCTCCAATGAGCACCTGTACTGTATCCCTAGTGTCCCTACACGAGCAGCTATGAGACCTGTTGAATCTCGTATTTTGATGATGAAACTACTTGATATATGTTTATGATTTAATCTGCGTTTTTAGTGACGCAGGATGCTTCGATCAGGATGAGACAATTAAAGCAGGAAAATCATGTTGTGCCGAAGGAACATGTCAGAAGATTGGACGTCGGGCCGGTGGATCGGTCGGCGTATCGACAGAAGGCTTCGGGCCGTGGACTCGGTGCTAGTCATAAGTGCCCAGCAAGCCAATCACGTGAGTGATGGCACGTGTGACTTGATACAGAATCTTTTTGCTTATTATATTTTGGCATATATCACTTTATAACTATTGCATAAATGCATATATATTGTGATGTCCTTGGATTTGTGCAATGGGAATCGGATCGTGATGAGATCACGATAATGAGATCGATTCACCTTTAAACACATATCCTAAATAATCCCGGTCATAGGTTACTCGAGAGGGACATCGTGATAACCGGATAGACTGGTGTGCTGTATACCCGTCCATATGATGGATGCAGCTGGTCTCATAGCTGCTCGTGTAGGGACACTAGGGATACAGTACAGGTGCTCATTGGAGAATGAGTTCACTGATTGATCCGCTTACGGAATGATGGATGGTTGATGATGCCTTATTGTCAGACAACGATTCCGTAGTCCTAGTGGTGTATCTGGTTCTTAGACTTGAGACACCAAGGATGTCCTGTATGAGTGCTCCACTCTTTGATACCAAACTTATAGGTTTGGCTGTTCCCAGATCTAGTACAGCTGGTCATTGGGAGTGGTAGTCGACCTTACGAGGGCTATTGAGTGTCAATAGAGGATCATCCACTCTCGGTATCATGAGAGGAATATCCCATGTGTTCTTGCTCAGACAAATCCCTGGCCAGGGTCATTCGGGTTGAGAGAGAAAGAGTTCTCCGGGAGAATCCGATTAGAGCGAGACTCGAGTAGAAACCGTATGGGTCTGACAGCACCATGCTCGATATACGGTCTCTGGGATATTAGATGGATGAGGGACTATAGGTACATGGTAACTGAGGACAGACAGGTCCAATGGATTGGATTCCCCTGTATCGTCTGGGGACTACGGCGTAGTGGCCTAGTACTTCCGTAGTCGATGAGTCGAGTGAATTATTACAGAGATAATAATTCACTGAGTTAGAAGGAGTTCTGACAGGTATGACTCACGGCCAGCTCGATATTGGGCCTAGAGGGTCACACACATATGGTAGGCATTGCGATGAGTAGAGGTTCGGATATGAGATCTCCGACGGAGCCCTTGTCTTATTGGATGCAGATCCAATACCCACTAGGGAAAGGACCCATTAGGGTTTTGACACGGGATCTCTATAAATAGGAGGGATTCACAGCCTCATAGGCTAGAGTCTTTGCTTGCCCTTCCTATTCTCCTCTCCCTCTCCACCTCAGAGTAGGCCTGGAGTTTTGAGGAGCGTCGTCGCAACCCTGCTGTGTGGATCACCGCTAGAGAGGAGGACGCTTGACCTCCTTCACCCTCTCCTAAGGATCTGCAAGGAAACAGGGATATACGATCTCCCTAGGTAACACAATCTCTATACGCAGTTTTGTGTTTTTTGCGGATTTTGCGCACCAATCTTCGCACGACGATGAACATCTTTTTGGGAATCGGGGATTTTTGTTTTCTTGTTCTTCCGCTGCGCATATGATGTCGCTCCCTATGATTTCCCAACACTCGGGCATCGGGCGAAGAAGAGCGGGTATTGTGCCAAGGATATCGGAGTTGCGGAGTCAACTGGCCGATTGGGCAATAGGCTGCACGAGAGGACGATGCGCCGAAGAATCGGACGAAGCGTCGAGGGACCAATGACATGTCGGACAACTTGGTTAATTGCTTAGGATTAATTGTCTCGATTGAAGTTTTGTTTTGTTGTGCAGAATTAACTACGATGAGAGTAAGACAAGCAGCAGGTGTTGCGCCGGAGTCAAGATCATGATCACGTTGGGAGTTCGAGAGTTCGACGGAAGTTCGGACGGTCGTCAGAGGTTCAGCGAGAACAGATCCGAGAAGTCCAGAAGCTTGCCAAGCGAAGCTCGTCGGAACTTGCCAAGTGGATCGTCGCAAAGTCCAGGAGTATGCCGGATGTCCGCAGAAGGATCACCGAGGGTTTATCGGATGATCGACGGAAGTTCGCCGGAAACTCGCCGGAAGAAGCGATTGACGCATCGGAGCATAGCTGCAGAAGTTGTCTTAGAGTTAATCGTAGTTAGCACGATGATTAAGCTTGAAAATGGGAGGTGATCCCATTAGCTTAATCTTGGGGCAATTGGGCCCCTGAAAAGATTCAAATTGGGCCGAATGGAGCGAACCATTCGGACCCTGATTGCACCAGGAGGTGCAACCGCCTCAGCCAGGAGGTGCAACCGCCAGGGCTGTGAGGTTGGGAGGTGCAACCGCCTCAGCCAGGAGGTGCAACCGCCAGGGCTGTGAGGTTGGGAGGTGCAACCGCCCCAGCCAAGAGGTGCAACCGCCCAGAGCTCGGTCTTCGAGCTAGACTGGGCGGTGCAACCTCCTCTGTCAAGAGGTTGCACCGCTAGAGCTCAAGTTTCGAGCTCTGCCAGGCGATGCAACCACCGAGCTCAGTCTTCGAGCTCAGGCAGAGAAGTGCATCAGCCTGAGCTCAGTCTCGAGCTCTGCCAGGTGATGCAATCACCGAGCTCAGTCTTCGAGCTCTGGCAGAGAGGTGCATCAGCCTGAGCTCAGTTTCGAGCTCTGCCAGGTGATGCAACCACCGAGCTCAGACTTCGAGCTCTGCCAGGTGGTGCAACCACCGAGCTCAGTCTTCGAGCTCTGCCAGGTGATGCAACCATCGAGCTCAGTCTTCGAGCTCTGGCAGAGAGGAGCAATCGCCTGAGCTCAGTCTTCGAGCTCTGCTAGGTGGTGCCACCTCTCCAGTCAAGAGGTGCAACCGCCTGATCCCAGAATTCTGGGATTTGATTGATTTGATCGTTTTGAGCTCGAATTTTGAATTGGGTTGGGGCTTATAAATACCCCACCCATTCAGCACTGAAAAGATACAGACCTACACCGAAATCTTGATCTTTTCTGTGATTCTAAGAGCTCAAAAGTGTTGTAAAGCCTTTAAGTCTCCTCCTTCTGTTCTTCAAGTTTTCAGTTGTAAAGTGAGGAGAGAAAGGTCTGTAAAGGTTGTCTCCTGAGCCTGTCAAAAGGAGAGAAATTGTAAAAGGGCAGTTTGGCCTTCGCCTATTGAAGGAAGGCCCCTAGTTGACGTCGGCAACCTCGTCGGTGGAGGAAGCCAAAAGTGGAGTAGGTCAAGGCTGACCGAACCACTCTAAATCTCTGGTTTGCGTTTATTCTCGAGCACTTTATCATTACTGCAAACCTCCTTCATTACTACTGCTCTCTGCGCTTTCACGAACAAGTTCTAAGTGCTGTTCTTCCGAATCTGCATTCAGACGTAAATTCGTATTTTCATACATTACAGTTTACGTTTACGTTTGATTCTGCAGAACTGTCTTCCGTGCTTTTACGAACGAGCTTCTTTGCAGTTTACTCTTACATTTTGATCTTATTGATAACTGCAAACTGTCCTCTACAATTTTACGAACGAGTTTCAACATTTAGACGTAAAACTGCATTCAGACGTAAATCGGCTTTCCTCGCACAATCATCGGATCTCAGTTCACGTTTACGTCTTGATTTCAACTGCATACTGCCTTCTACGAGTATACAAACGAGTTTCAAAGTTTAGACGTAAATCTGCGTCTAGACGTAAAACTGCGTTTAGACGTAAATCTGCGTTTAGACGTAAATCTGAGTTTAGACGTAAATCTGAGTTTAGACGTAAATCTGTGTTTAGACGTAAAACTGTGTTTAGACGTAAATCTGCGTTTAGACGTAAATCTGCGTTTAGACGTAAAACTGCGTTTAGACGTAAATCTGAGTTTAGACGTAAACTGCGCTTAGACGCAAAATTGCGCTTAGACGCAATCTGCGCTTAGACGCAAACTGCACTTAGATACAAACTGAGAATCAGCTTTTGCATCATAATAGTTTTTGACGAACGCAGCTTTTGGTTTTTAATTGCTGTAAGATTTCCGCTGCACTAATTCACCCCCCCCCCTCTTAGTGCTCTCGATCCTAACAATTGGTATCAGAGCGGGGTATTTCTCATTTCGGATTTACACCCGAGAGAAATGACTTTTCAAGAGGGCTGTTCGGTCTTTCGTCCACCGTTCTTTAACGGATTGGACTACACTTATTGGAAAACTCGAATGAGAGTTTTCTTAATTTCTCTAAATCTGGATTTATGGAATATCATTGAAAACGGTTTTCAACTTCCCTCCAAACCGATGAACGAATGGTCGGTTTTGGAGAAGAAGAATTTTTCTTTAAACGCAAAAGCTATGAATGCCTTATTTTGCGCATTGGACAAAAATGAGTTCAATCGGATTTCTACGTGTGAAACGGCTTTCGATATTTGGCGCACTCTTGAAATCACGCACGAGGGAACTAGTAGAGTCAAAGACTCGAAAGTTAATATTTTACTGCTTGATTTCGAGCTTTTTCATATGAAACCAAGCGAAACCGTTGTTGACATGTACACCCGTTTTACGGATGTCGTCAATGGTTTAAAATCACTTGGTAAAAGCTTTTCGGATTTTGAACTCGTTAACAAAGTTTTGCGCTCACTTTCTAAAACTTGGGATTCAAAAGTAACTGCTATTCAAGAATCGAAAAACTTGAACCATTTTCCACTTGAAGAACTAATTGGTTCATTGATCACATATGAAATGACGTGCAATGCACGTGAAGAACTTGAGAACCACCTTCCAAAGAACAGGAAGGATTTGGGACATAGAACATTTGAAGACCACTCGAGCATAAGCTCAAGTGATGGTGAACTTAAACTACAAATGAAACGAAAATTAAAAAGCAAAAAGAATGGAACTACTTGCTTTAAACGCAAGAAGAAGAACAAAAATTGGGATGAATCGAGCTCATCTGAAGACGAGAAAGTCAACAAAAGCGAGGCGGCAAACTACGCCTTACTAGCTTACGACATTGAGGTAATTAAAATGCCTTTGGTTTATTTTGAAATTACTTGATATATTTTCTTTTTTAGTTTAGAACTAATTTTCTTGAAAATTACATGTTTAAAAATAAAAATACAAAAATTATGATCATTTCGAAAATAATATTGCATATTTTATGATAAACAAACAAAATGATTTTGATCATGGTTAAGAAGTAATAATGTGTATCATAACATTGTTGAATGAAATCACGTTTGATTTAAAGTAATGCATAAAGATGTAATATGAAATGGTTATTAACAATTTTATGCATGTGATTTTAAGTTATCCATGATCATGAGCTTGTTTGATCTTCTTGACTTAATTTCAAGATCTATAGCAAAAATCATGTTTGAATATATGAAAGTGTTAATTTCATTTTCGGATTCACTTAACTATTGGTATCCTAACAATCGGATTTTCTCATACACTTATGAAAAATATTTTTATAAAATGGATTTGATGAAATGATTCATGCTTATAAACTCCATCTTGAAATATGAATGATAGTGTTTTTGCTTGCAAAAATTTGTTTCACATTCATATCTCCTATGATTCGTGTGCAGAAAAAGAATTTATAAATCATAATACAATGTGATTTCTTATGCAAAAATAAAGTGCTTTTGTGATTCTTTGCTAAAGAGAATAATTATTAAAATCATGATCTTGATAACATAAAGCTCCTTATAAATCAAGATCGTTTATTATGCTTCCTACATTTATCAAAAAGGAGTTCTTCAAATGAAATGCAATTCAATGAAGTGTCATATTGATATCCTGAAACTTGGAATATTTTAAAATGTGATCTTGATAAGAATGTTTCAAGTTGCTCCTTGTACTATATCTTTTCGAATGAATCATGAGCCTTGATATCATATATTTCATAATACAAGATTTCTTTGCCTTATGTCTTGAACTTTAATGCTTATCTTAATTTGGCATATAAAGACTAAGGCATGTTTAGATGAAAAAGAATCTCTTAAAAAATGCTTTTCCCATCTGATCGAGATTAATGATTTCATGATATTTTGTGAATCTCGAAATTAATTTTAATGACTAGATTATGAATTTCAAATTAATAATTTGATTTGAATAAGTTTTATCTAAATCATAATCTTGATCTTGCAAAATTGAAGTCACAAATAATATCTTGTGGTATTCATGAATTGATACTCACAATATGAAAGCATTGATATTCATGACTTGAATTGGATTGAAACATTGTATGCTTAAATTAATCATTCTCCTATGTTTCAAAAATTCCTTAAATGCCTTATGTGATGATTGAAAACTAACCTGCTTTATGATGAATTACAAATCATGACTTGATCTATGATATAAATGCCTTGAAATGATTGAAATATTTAACACTTTTATGCTCTACCCCCTACTTTCTTCTTGTTTTCAATGATAAAATGGGGAGAAGTTTTGATCATGCATGGTAGGATATAATTTGACAAAATTGATACCATCATGATATGAAACATTTATGATGTACAATTATGCATGCAATACTTGTGCTTTCTAATTATGATGTGATGTATTGCATATGATGTAAATCATGATTTAAAATGCTATGAGTGCCAAGTTACACATTTTGAGAAGAAATTGTTATATTAAAATATTAATGTAATTATGAATGGTGATATGGTATCATGCATGTAATACTTCAAGTTACGATAATGATGCATGCAATGATAAAATATTCATGATGAAAAATTGTCTTGACATTCATAACTTGATTATCCATCATTTGTCATGATTTTGAAATCGTTCTAAAAGGAAAAGAGAACTACAAAACTGTATTCTCTCTTTCATTTTTACAATGACAAAGGGGGAGATAGCTAGCTTGTACAAGTCAAGAAGATGCAAAAACTTGATTGCTAGCTTACCTATTTTAAGAAGCAAAGATTGCTAACTTGCTTATTTCAAGAAGAAAAATTGTCTTCTTGAACATCACTATCTTGAATATCTCAAGAAGCAAAACTTGCAATTTGCACATTGCAATAGGAAGCAAGAATCATGAGCTTACACAAGAAATTTATCTTGCATTTGCTTTCGAAATCTTTGCTAGCTTATATATTGTGAAACTTGTATATCATAAAAATTGCTAGCTTGTTGGTCTAAAGAGAAGCAAAAAGTTGCTATCTCAAAAGAAACAAATGTGCTATCTTGCCTATCTCAAGAGGCAAAAATGCTAACTTGCGCATCTAGCAAAGTGAGCAAAATTTTCAAGAAGCAAGAGTTGCCTTCTTGAACATCTCTAATTTGCTAGCTTGCATGATATAGAACTTGCTATCTTGAACATTACCAAAAGTGCTATCAAACTTGAATATCTAAAACTTGATAGCATGAATGTTCTAAGCATGATATAACTATTGCTAAATCTTCTAGCTCCAAGATTGCATGATGATAAAACTTGATACTATGTTTTTCATGCAATGAGATGAACCAATATCACACACACACTTGATTGTGGTACTTCTCCTTTTTGTTGATGACAAAGGGGGAGAAGTATGTTGATGACATGACATATGATGCATAAGTTTATGCATATGTTCATGTTGACGTATTGCAAGTATTCATGATGAATATTGCAATGACTTGAATTCAGTGTGAATTCAAGGTTCTATCAATATGGCATATTGATAGGGGGAGTTTGTTTAAACTCCGGGAGTTAAGTTTAACTCCGTCATCAAGTGGTTGTCATCATCAAAAAGGGGGAGATTGTTGAATCTCGTATTTTGATGATGAAACTACTTGATATATGTTTATGATTTAATCTGCGTTTTGAGTGACGCAGGATGCTTCGATCAGGATGAGACAATTAAAGCAGGAAAATCATGTTGTGCCGAAGGAACATGTCAGAAGATTGGACGTCGGGCCGGTGGATCGGTCGGCGTATCGACAGAAGGCTTCGGGCCGTGGACTCGGGCATCGGGCCAAGAAGAGCGGGTATTGTGCCAAGGATATCGGAGTTGCGGAGTCAACTGGCCGATTGGGCAATAGGCTGCACGAGAGGACGATGCGCCGAAGAATCGGACGAAGCGTCGAGGGACCAATGACATGTTGGACAACTTGGTTAATTGCTTAGGATTAATTGTCTCGATTGAAGTTTTGTTTTGTTGTGCAGAATTAACTACGATGAGAGTAAGACAAGCAGCAGGTGTTGCGCCGGAGTCAAGATCATGATCACGTTGGGAGTTCGAGAGTTCGACGAAAGTTCGGACGGTCGTCGGAGGTTCAGCGAGAACAGATCCGAGAAGTCCAGAAGCTTGCCAAGCGAAGCTCGTCGGAACTCGCCAAGTGGATCGTCGCAAAGTCCAGGAGTATGCCGGATGTCCGCAGAAGGATCACCGAGGGTTTATCGGATGATCGACGGAAGTTCGCCGGAAACTCGCCGGAAGAAGCGATTGACGCATCGGAGCATAGCTGCAGAAGTTGTCTTAGAGTTAATCGTAGTTAGCACGATGATTAAGCTTGAAAATGGGAGGTGATCCCATTAGCTTAATCTTGGGGCAATTGGGCCCCTGAAAAGATTCAAATTGGGCCGAATGGAGCGAACCATTCGGACCCTGATTGCACCAGGAGGTGCAACCGCCAGGGCTGTGAGGTTGGGAGGTGCAACCGCCTCAGCCAGGAGGTGCAACCGCCAGGGCTATGAGGTTGGGAGGTGCAACCGCCCAGCCAAGAGGTGCAACCGCCCAGAGCTCAATCTTCGAGCTAGACTGGGCGGTGCAACCTCCTCTGTCAAGAGGTTGCACCGCCAGAGCTCAAGTTTCGAGCTCTGCCAGGCGATGCAACCACCGAGCTCAGTCTTCGAGCTCAGGCAGAGAAGTGCATCAGCCTGAGCTCAGTCTCGAGCTCTGCCAGGTGATGCAATCACCGAGCTCAGTCTTCGAGCTCTGGCAGAGAGGTGCATCAGCCTGAGCTCAGTTTCGAGCTCTGCCAGGTGATGCAACCACCGAGCTCAGACTTCGAGCTCTGCCAGGCGGTGCAACCACCGAGCTCAGTCTTCGAGCTCTGCCAGGTGATGCAACCATCAAGCTCAGTCTTCGAGCTCTGGCAGAGAGGAGCAATCGCCTGAGCTCAGTCTTCGAGCTCTGCCAGGCGGTGCCACCTCTCCAGTCAAGAGGTGCAACCGCCTGATCCCAGAATTCTGGGATTTGATCGATTTGATCGTTTTGAGCTCGAATTTTGAATTGGGTTGGGGCCTATAAATACCCCACCCATTCAGCACTGAAAAGATACAGACCTACACCGAAATCTTGATCTTTTCTGTGATTCTAAGAGCTCAAAAGTGTTGTAAAGCCTTTAAGTCTCCTCCTTCTGTTCTTCAAGTTTTCAGTTGTAAAGTGAGGAGAGAAAGGTCTGTAAAGGTTGTCTCCTGAGCCTGTCAAAAGGAGAGAAATTGTAAAAGGGCAGTTTGGCCTTCGCCTATTGAAGGAAGGCCCCTAGTTGACGTCGGCAACCTCGTCGGTGGAGGAAGCCAAAAGTGGAGTAGGTCAAGGCTGACCGAACCACTCTAAATCTCTGGTTTGCGTTTATTCTCGAGCACTTTATCATTACTGCAAACCTCCTTCATTACTACTGCTCTCTGCGCTTTCACGAACAAGTTCTAAGTGCTGTTCTTCCGAATCTGCATTCAGACGTAAATTCATATTTTCATACATTACAGTTTACGTTTACGTTTGATTCTGCAGAACTGTCTTCCGTGCTTTTACGAACGAGCTTCTTTGCAGTTTACTCTTACATTTTGATCCTATTGATAACTGCAAACTGTCCTCTACAATTTTACGAATGAGTTTCAACATTTAGACGTAAAACTGCATTCAGACGTAAATCGACTTTCCTCGCACAATCATCAGATCTCAGTTCACGTTTACGTCTTGATTTCAACTGCATACTGCCTTCTACGAGTATACAAACGAGTTTCAAAGTTTAGACGTAAATCTGCGTCTAGACGTAAAACTGCGTTTAGACGTAAATCTGCGTTTAGACGTAAATCTGAGTTTAGACGTAAATCTGAGTTTAGACGTAAATCTGCGTTTAGACGTAAAACTGCGTTTAGACGTAAATCTGCGTTTAGACGTAAAACTGCGTTTAGACGTAAATATGAGTTTAGACGTAAACTGCGCTTAGACGCAAAACTGCGCTTAGACGCAATCTGCGCTTAGACGCAAACTGCACTTAGATACAAACTGAGAATCAGCTTTTGCATCATAATAGTTTTTGAACGAACGCAGCTTTTGGTTTTTAATTGCTGTAAGATTTCCGCTGCACTAATTCACCCCCCCCCTCTTAGTGCTCTCGATCCTAACAAGACCAACTGCATCCATCATATGGACGGGTATACAGCACACCAGTCTATCCGGTTATCACGATGTCCCTCTCGAGTAACCTATGACCGGGATTATTTAGGATATGTGTTTAAAGGTGAATCGATCTCATTATCGTGATCTCATCACGATCCGATTCCTATTGCACAAATCCAAGGACATCACAATATATATATATGCATTTATGCAATAGTTATAAAGTGATATATGCCAAAATATAATAAGCAAAAAGATTCTGTATCAAGTCACACGTGCCATCACTCACGTGATTGGCTTGCTGGGCACCTATGACTAGCAGAGCGGTGGTACTGCCCCTGTCAGGCGATGGTACCGCCTAAGCTCGGTCTCCGAGCAATGCCAGGCGGAAGTACCGCCCAATTATGGCAGTAGTACCGCCAGGACCCTAGAAATCCGGGAGATAACATTTTTGAGCTCCAAATTCGAACTAGTTGGAGCCTATATAAACCCCACCCTTTCTTGCATGAAAGGTCACCGAAAATCTTAATCTTATTATGAGAATTTGAGAGCTCAAAAGTGTTGTAAAGGCCAAAAGTTCTTCTCCCTCTTTTTATCTAAGTTTTGATCATTCAAGAGTGGAGTGAAAATCTGTAAGGGTTGTCTCCTATCAAAAAGAGGAAAGCTATAAAAGGGTGGTTGGCCTTCGCCTATTGAAGGAAAGCCTCTAGTGGACGTCGGTGACCTCATCGGAGGAGGAAGCCAAAAGTAGATATAGGTCAAGATTGACCGAACCACTCTAAATCTCAGTTTGCATTTACATTCTACTCTCTATCTTAACTGCAAATTGCCTCAATTGTTTTTTCTTCAACTGTACTTCACTTAATCTTAAGTTGAAGAACTTTTCGAAATTAGTTTTTCATCGAAAGTGTTTTTATCGTATGAACGTCGTTTTAAATCGTCGAAAGTTATCCACTGTACTAATTGATGCCCCCCCCTCTTAGTGCTCTTGATCCTAACATTATTATGTGAATCACCACTAGAGAGGAGGATGCTTGGCTTCCTTTATAATCTCTAATAGATCTATAAGGATTCAGGGATATACGATCTTCCTAGGTAACATAACTATCTCATACGTGGTTTTTTATGTTGCGAGTTTTGTGTACTAATCTTCGCTCGACGATGAACACCTTTTCGAAAATTTAGGATTTTTGTTTTCAGTTCTTCCGTTACGCATAATGTCACATATAGATTTCCCTATAAAGAGCCTATTTGAATCATGTATAATATTTTAAAATAAATTTTATAGTAATTTTATTTTGATGATCAAAACACTAAGTAGGTCATTTTTAATTTATATTTATACGATGATATTTTAAATTATTATAAATATATATTTGAATCTCGGTTTTATCAAATGGTTTTTGGTATGTTTCGATTCTATTTGTTTAGTTACAGTGTTTTCAATAGCGTTATAATATTTTTATTAAGGTACTAAAAATATTATAGTACTATTAAAAAAATTATAAATAATATTTTATTATGTCTTTCTGATTGCTCGTAGACACTGTTATAAAATCAAATTTTTAGACTGAGAAGTTCGATTGTGAATCCATTTATATTATTATTTATAATGTTTTCAAATAATTTTTATAATATTTTTATTGTGATGACTAAAACACTATAATAAGTCATAGTATGGACGGATCATAAGATGACTCCAAAAAAGATGAGGATGATATTTTTGAAACTGATATGAGGGTAGTATACGAGGGTATTTTGGGATATCATTTAAAAAAATAAAACAGGAGGCCTTTTAAAAAAAAAATGAAAAAGGAGGCATTTTAGGAAAATCACCTTTTCTTACGAAATTTTCTTTTTCACCATTTCCATGATTCTATCTAAATTGGTTATAAAACTTCCCAATGTTCATATGTGACTAAATATATAAAATAAAATTTACAATTTTTTAAAACATTAGAAGCAATTTTTGCAGTAGAAAGACAAGAAATGCCTTCACTCCACTCACAAGAGATCCCGTTTCTCGTTTCCCGCTGTCCAAGATCGTTTCGCGATGGGAAGAGCCAACCTCCACACTTGCAATTGGTTGATCGCCTCCGAGAAGTGAAACGGCTGCTCGCGTTGCTCTCCAAATCCCGTCGAAATGGCGGCTCTCGCGGCCTCTATTGGCCTTCGTCCTAAGCCTCCGAGCTCTCTCAAGTCTTTTCCTTATACACTTTTTCGTAGGATTCAGTGCTCCATCGAGGATCTCAAGGGCCAGAGAGTTGCGGTCAGTCTTCCTCACTCTCCTCCTCCTCCTCCTCTGGAAATATCTTGTTCTTGTAGTTTCTGTCGATCTTTTCCCTTAGAGGTGACAACAAATCCAAGAATAGAAAATCTTTGTACTGATCAACAGATGTTGGATCGAGTTCCTCAAGGTACTTTCATAGTCCACTCTACCAAATGTCAATATGTTCACAGTCGAATGTCCTTTTCCTTTTAAACCTTCTGTTTAGAATCTCAAGCATACTTACATTTGACGAATCACAACCGACGAAATAAGTGAAAAGTTTTGAATTTTTTTACCAATTTTCATTTAGAGAGACTTAGGGCTTGCTTCAACAGGGTGTTCCATTACTAATAATTTCTTTTCCATTTTGGATGGTATTGGAGAATTTGCTCGAACAAGGGAGAGAAGACATGGGATGGTCTTGTTAATGGAAGAGCATGAATGCAATTCATTGAGTTTCCTGGGTTTTGCATGTGATTTTGCCTATGGAATATTGTTCAGTCGAGGTCTATCCTTGTTTATGGGGTAAAACACACGCAATTCATTGATTTTGGTGGGACATTTATGTGAATTTTCCCGTTAAAATTGTTCAGTAGAGGTCTATCCTTGTTTATGGAATATCACGTTTGCAATTTTGGTGGAAGTTTTAGAGAAAAATACCTAATGCACTACATGTATCAGATTGAAGAACTGAAAGCCTAGAGTGTCACCATTTATGTTGTTTACTGCTTTACTTTACATGAGAAACTGTTTTAGATTATCTTAAATGCTGCAAACTCGCATAGTTTAAATTATGTGTTGCTGCTTAACTTGCGGGTCTGCCTTAAGGCTTCTTACAGCATTACCACACTTCATTGAGTTGATGTTATCCTAGTTTGGCAGGTTGTAGGCCTAGGTGTTTCTGGGAGAGCTGCGGTTAAGCTTGCACTTTCTAGAGGTGCTTCTGTTCTTGCGATCGATAAAAATGAGCAAATGGTTCCTCTGGAGGTTTGTTATCATATTGATCATGTCAAAATTATTTTGTATTCATTTTTGTCTTTAATCTAATCACAGACATCCATGATTTCAGAGAGATCCTCAGTTTGTGGAATATGCTGATTTGCAAACCATGCTTGGTTATTGTGACAACATGCACCTTGCTAATGCAGATAGAATAGTTGTATCTCCTGGGGTTCCCCTCCAGGAGTATGACCTTTCCTCTTTGCTGCATTCTGTAAGTTCCATTGGCCAACCCTTTCCTACCTCTTGGTTTCTTCTATACCCCGTCTACCTAGAGATAGAAGTCAATGAAAGTGTTCACTGAGTAGTTCAGGGCTCAGATATAATGGCTCAATAGCTTTTTATATTTATATTGTATTTCATGAAAGAACTTTGACATATGGCAAAACAAAACTAGTTATGTTGTCACTAACTGCAGGGAAAGCTAGTGATGTCTGAACTGGACTTTGCAGCTGAAGCATTGCCTCAGAGCATGAAGATTTTAGCAGTGACAGGAACAAATGGAAAATCCACCGTCACTACTTTTGCTGGACAGGTAACTTGATATTTTTTTTCTGTACTTAGGAGTTACACCTAGGCTTTCTCCCTAGACAACTTCCTGTGGCATTGTTATCAAATTAATTATTATGGCTAAAGTTATCTCTGCCTTTTTGATCTACCTTGGCCATCGGTTTTAATATAACCAGTGATTTAAAAAGCGCTAGGCGCCAAAAGGCGCCAAGGTCCAAAAACGCCCGAGGCGCTAGGCGCTCGCTCGAGCGAAGCGAGGCGCTAAAATATAAAAATATATAATATAGTTAATAAATATAATTATTTAAAATTTTAAATAAAAATATGCTATTAAATTAAGAAAATCTAAGATACAAAATCACAATGTCACATTAATAAAAAGTTTCAAAATTCAAAACAATAAAATTTTACATCAAAATAAAAATTAACAACATTAAAATCAAAATAATATATTATTAATCTATTAGCAGCGGGAAGGCTCGCGGGAGGCGCGAGCAGCGGGAGGGCTCGCGGGAGGCGCGAGCAGCGACAACGACGAGCAGCAGCAGCGGGAGCAGGAGCGACGAGCAGCGAGATCGGAAGCGGCAGCGGCCGCGGGTTAGGGTTGGGTAAGAGTTATATCGGTTTAGTTGGTTCGATTGAACCAACTAACAACCGAACCAGGACCGAACCAGACCTAAAATCCTGGTTCGGTCACTTGGTTTACCTAGGCGCTCGCCCGAAGCGCCCAGCGCCTAGGCTCGGGCGAGCGCCCAGGCGGCGCCTGTTTGAAACGCGTCGCCTGGGACATTAGCGAGGCGCTCGGGCCTCGCCTCGCCCGAGCGCCTAGGCGAGCGCCCGAGCGCCTCTTTCAATCACTGTGTATAACTGGAATGAGACCTTGATAAAGTTTATGATTTTTTCCTGTTATCATTCTGAACAAGCAATTGAGAATTCTAGCATGTTATCTTTTGATAGATATACATTTTTAAGACATTGAACTAGAGAGGAGTCCTACTAGTGGCACTTTAAGTTTCCCACACCACATTGTAAATCAATTTTTTTAATTTTGACTGGTTAATTTGAGGTTTGTCAGCAAACCTGCTTCGGGTCAGGTTCAGGTAGGAAAAATCTGAACAATTATTGATAAAACAGCCAGACCTGCTCTGTACACAATCCCCAGTCTTCGGATGCTGCCTTTTCCAACTGAATTTTTTTTTCTTGACAAACTAAACATGACCTAATTTGATCCAAATTTTGACTAAAAATAATAAATGGATACAATCAATGTATTTAATCAGTCTTGATTTTCTCAATCTACCTGTATTTGTCATGGTTTGACCCTGAGATTTCTACAAACATATAAAAAAGTAGCTACTTTACATTTTATTAACAAAAAACAACATAGAACAAGATGTAACAAAACCTGTTGTGGACCTATCTGAAGCAGACCTGGTATGTTGGACTTAATGTTAACATAGTAATTCAGACCCATTTAATTCCTAATTCAGACCTGACAGAAATTATCCATGTGATTTTTCATGTTCTAAAAGATAGTTTAGAACATGCATCATGCAGGTTATTGGTGTTAATATTTATTTTACTGAGTTTATCACCACTAATCAAAATTTGTTTTGGATGACATAGGTGGAAACTGGCTGCATTTGTTACTTTCTACCTTGGTGTTAATATTTATTTTACTGAGTTTATTACCACTAATCAAAGTTTGTTTTGGATGACATAGGTGGAAACTGGCTGCATTTGATTACTTTCTACCTTTATTGGATACAGATGCTTCATCATTTTGGCATTGAAATCTTTGTTGGAGGGAACCTTGGAAAGCCACTCTCAGATGCTGCCTTCCTCTGTTTGCATGCAAATTCCATTGAGGATATGATTCAGGCAAATCTGATTATCTCTCTGTCAATGGAATACATGTTTATTTTCTTTCTTCAAGATTTCACGCTTTCAAAATAAGAATTACGCGAATTATGTTAATTCTGGATCAGTTGCCTGGTCATTGAAAGATGTTATTCTCTACCATAGTAATCATGGGTGGTTGATTTATTCAAGATAAAATTGCTAGGATGGTATAGATTCAAGTATTCTTTGTTGGACAAATTTAATGACGTTGGACATCACAGTTGTGATATATATTGTCAAAATGAGGCTTGTAATGCTCTTGGGCTATGCACCTTAATAAGCAATCCCGCTGCAGTCGTCTCACCATTGCTTGGTTGGATTACGTGCACAACTGTTTGATTTGTTTTAGCTAATGCATGTGCTAACATTTTCTTTTTTGACAGAATAGTTTGTTGATAAATGATACTAAAATACTCTATGTATGCATCTTTTGGCAGTATCATTATTCCTTGATAAATTTAATGCAAAAGATAGTCTTAACTCTCTGCTTATATGTCTTTTTATCAATTGCAAAGATGGACTAGGGTATGTGATAAGCATAAAAAAGTGAAGTACCTTTTGCAATTTTGATAATGGTAGGACATAAGCAGCACAAGTAATAAACTTCTAGCATTTCACATGTGGCATAATATCCATAATTCGACCTTTATTATCTTATAACCTCTATACTTACAACATTGGTGAGGCTTTTTGTGATCATCTCAATTAGATTTATGTGTTAATGACATCTAATTTTGTTGTCTTAGGTTGCTGTGGTGGAGGTCAGTAGCTACCAGCTAGAAATTCCAACCAAATACTTCTCCCCATCAGTAAGTTTGATTTGTTTGTTTTTTTCTATATAGCATCCAATTAGCAAATTATTGATTGATTAATCTCAATTATCTTTTAAGGTTGCAGTCTTTCTAAATCTCACTCCTGATCATCTAGAGAGGCACAAGACGTTGAAGAATTATGCTGAAACAAAATGCCGTTTGTTTTCTCATTTGAAGCATAACAAGCTTGCGATCCTCCCCGTTGGTACATTTCTACAAAGTTTTAGATATGTGTCTATATTGAGATCAAGATATTTACATTGCGTTTGTTGGTCGAAATTGAAGTGTTATAACACATCAACATGAGAATAGTGAAGCAATTGTTGGTTTAGAAAATTCATGTTGACAATTTTATTGATGCTGAAATATTTAGTTTATCATCAGCCTTGATTCATTTATTTCATGTAGGAATAATTCTAGTGTCTAGGAAGTATGCAAGTGTTCTAATTATTCTGATATGCACTATTATTTTCATTTTGGTTATCTGCTCTGATAGCTAACACATCTCATGTACTTGCTGTCATATATGACTGAGAACTGAAAACAATTACTTCTAGGATTATGCTATGAAGATAGACTGAGAACTGCAGATGCATATGTTTCTTAAAAATTTAGTGCATGAGGGGTTAAGTATAGTTGTTAAGTTACTGACTCTTCTCTTAATGGTGCTGCATTTGGATTCTATGTAGCTACCCCATTGTTCTGTTACAGAGATGCCCTTTGCATACTCTTTAATCAACTCCTCAAAGAGCAAATAAATTAGTGCACCTTGCATATTACTGCTTACTACAGTAATCTCCTGAACACAATGTGAAGTATGATGACACCATGACTTGACTAATATCATTAATTCCTTGAGTTGGAGATCCCATGATCTTCAAATTCAGTAGTAACAACAATGCAAGGGACAAGGGTAAAGTCCATTTGCTATGTCTTCTCTCAACATTAATGTAATACGTGGTGTATTCTATTTAAAGTTGAATTTGCTTTCCATTTTGGCTTTGACTGCTTTGTTATGTTTTTCACCTGATCATTGACATGACTTAAATACATAAGTGATGCATGTAATTTTCTGGTAACTGTTATTTAAATTTTTTTAGCATGCATCTCTTTTGGAAATGGTGCTGTAGTTAGGCATCAGGAACAAACATGGGAAATTGATATCAGGCTAATTGGTAGAGCAAAATGTTTGAGTTAAATGCATCAGACTATAAAGGAAACTAAGATATGGGATCCATATGTAGTTAGATGTTGAAAATAAAAACCAAAAATCAAACATGTTCCGGAAAACCGGATAATAAGAGGAAGTGAACTTTAAATTCAATATCCTATCACCTTGTTTCATTTTAATATCCCATTGCTTTCTGTATTCTTAAGATTTGACTCTCATGATAGGAAATCAATACGTGGAGGAAGCTTACAGCAAATATACTGATAAGTGCAATCTAGCTTGGATTGAAGGAAACCCAGGCATTAAGGTAATCTTGAGTTCTCTGGTTCTGTTTGGTCTTTTAAATGTTTTTTTTACTTATAGTCTTTGACTTTGTGTTTTGTTTTGAAGACTGATTTTGGGTCAAAGGTCGCCACATTTAGCTTTCCTACAACTGGGATTGTGACACATCTACAACTAGGAGATCTAAAGGCAATAGGGGCCCACAATCATAGTAATGCAGCTGTGGCTGCATTTTCAGTTCTTGGGTTGGATGTTGGAATTGATTGTGACTTCATTAAATCCACAGTGGGTATTCTCAGTATTCTGCCACATCGGATGCAAGTAGGTTAGTTTGCTAAATTCTTTAACATGGTGGGGCTTTGTTCAATAATGAAATTTGTACTTAACTACCATTAGGTTCTCTCACACTCTCTTAGTACACTTACATTTCTGTTAATAACAGGTTCAACTTCATGATGATTTGATGCTCCGCTAACAAGCAATGGGATTACTAACTTTGAGGTTCCCTGGAAATGATATAATTTCACAAAACCAGTGTAGAATACTGAATTGCTTCTATTAAGAAAAGTCATATTTTGATGTATGATACCGGTGTGATGCAGAATAGGGGTAAAGTAGAATAGATTTCGAAAGAAAACTGATGATACAATTTTTCAGATAGAAAATGTACGAACTCAGGATAATACTTAATAAGATCGAAAAAAAATAGCTCACCACCAAGTTTAAAATCACAAAGGGATACAGAGAGTTCACCACCCCAAGGAAATTAAACAAGGATACAAAACTGAAAATAAAAGACTCACCACTCAAGGAAGCATCCAAGAGACACAGAGTTTTAGAAAGAACTCCAAGAGAGTTTCTGCCAAAATATAATCAGTTTTTAAAGTCCTTTCTAAGCCCTAAATACCAAAATAAGTACTAGTGCATGAAACAACCCTTCGTGCATAGGGAATTTCAAAATTAAGTGTTTTACAGTTGCAAACCAATTTCTTTAAAGCATTCCTTGGTCATGAAGAAAAGTACCTTGAAATAGCTTTAACTTTGTGCAGGAAATATGCTGATAAGTTGTCATATTTTAGTGGGCTGAGTTGAAGATTATGAGGCAACATTGTTGGCTGAAAAAAATAGCATATCATCAGCTAGGTCCTTATGAGCAGATTGTAGCAAATTAGACACTCCCGTGTCAATCTCCCCTGGTTGAAAAAGGCTTGTCCTCAAGTCCTTGTTTGTTTCGTTAACATAATTGTGTAAAAGACTTAAATCAACAACATTAAATGTTGGGGACACTCCATAATCTTCAAGTAGCTCAACCTTATAAGCGTTTTTGCCAATTCTCTTAAGCACTTTGAATGGACCATCAGCCTTTGGTTTCAATTTTCTAAATTTGCCCGATGGAAACCTCTCATTCCTTAGATGAATCCAGACCAAATCACCAATATTAAACTCCATATGTTTTCTGTGTTTGTTGGCAGCTTTCATGTACCTCTTATTTTGCTTTTCTATATTTGCTTTAACACCCTCATGTAGTTTCTTTATCTGCTTTACTCTCTCATTAACATCTCCACTAAATTGCTTAGTTGTCGAATAAGAGACGAAGTCTAAAGGACCAGTAGGATTAGCACCATAAATAACCTAAAAAGGACTCTTACCAATACTATGATGCATAGAACGATTGTAGGCAAACTCAATTTATGGAAGAATTTGATCCCACTGCTTAATATTCTTGCCAACATAGCTTTTAAGCAAATTTTCCAAGCTTCTGTTCGTTATCTCAGTTTGCCCATTTGTCACAGACTTAGCTGGTTTTGCCTAAGTCGTGCGGTACACTTGCGTATCCGTCCGCAAAGGTCAGTCTCCCCGAAGCCTCCCATGTCCCTTAGGACCCACAAAAGAGAGAACGGGTTAGAGAAAATGCCTCATTCGGGATCCACAAGCAAACATTTCTGAAAACACTTCATAGATAATGCAAATTACAAACAGACTTTATAAGCTCTGGACAGTTGCACAACAAAGGGCAAAATGGTCCACTACAGACCGAAAATCTCTCACAAGTGTCCATATGACACAACCTTTATTTACAAGCCTAAAACGACCACCAAACCCAACTAAAATGAGACTATTAAGCCTTCGGCTGTCCCTCTCCATGTTAGGCAAAGCATGAACATACGAAAAGACACGGACATACATAAGCATTACATCAAACATCCTGTTTCGAAGTTTGTCCGTGACATTCTCCCCCACTTACTCCTTCGACGTCCTCGTCGAAGCCTTTGCCGACACTGCAACTCCTTGCCTTTGCTGAGTCTTCAATCTTTTGCTCTAGCTGCAATTCGCCTCCTGGCTCCCAGCTGCTCTCCGTTGCTGTTTTTGAGTAGTCGAACCTTTGATCCGCCATACTGCTTCAACTCGCCAATGACTCTGACTCTAGTGTGGGGTTGGCTGAGTTGTGTTGATCCCTGTTGGTTCCTGCGGATCCTCCAGATGAAGGAAAAGACCATCCTTACTGCGCTAGTCTCTCAAATGCCTCATGCTGCTTGAACTGGGTGGATGCTTGTTGGAGCTTTAACGAGCATCGTCTCGCAAACTTCTGAAGTTTTGGGTCTTTCCTCCATAAAATTTGTCCATAACTCTTCTTTCACTTAGTTGTCACTTCCAAGTAGGTTCGCATCACTTTCACTTTCGATTAGCATTTCGTTGGGAAATGAAGCGGACAATCTACTCTCAGTAGCACTGATCACCGTTGGTGAGGATTTGACAACTATTGTCTTCCATTATCTTCGAAGGGTCTTTGAACTTGTGCAGAGCTCCTCTGCTGGATAGATAAGAGAATTGGGGTACTCGGTTTCGCCCATTCTCTTAAGGGTTGAGAAGGCAAAGGTTACTTGACTTCGCCCGCCTCCTCGAGGTTGTACTTCATGCATCGAGCTGGTTAATGACCTTTGCCTGCTCTTTGCTCACACTTCTGAAGCACTTGAAGTGTTTGCACTCCTTGCGTTGAGTTAGCTACTGTGATTCACCTTCTCAATGCCATCGAACTTCTGGAATGCAAGAAGTTTTCACCCCAACTTAGAGTAATTCTCTAATAGATTTGGTCGCCTCTGGGATTGTACCGTCTTCTCCATCAACCCTGTCGCCTACTCCACTGAGTAGCAAAGGTACAGCACCGCGTACTGCCTACTTCGTTCCTTGGTCGTGCACTCTTTCATGACCCGAAGTCCTTCACTTTCGGCTATCTTGATGAGAAGCTCGTTGACACTGGTCTTACGAAGTTCCTTGGCCTCTACCCTTCAGCTCTGTCTCGGTACTTGGAGTTTGCCTCTGCATGCTCCACCTCCTCGGCCCCTTTCACGACCAAGCGCTCTCCCTCCATGAGAGTAAGGGATCAATGACTTTCACGGAAGTCCCGCCTCTGCAGTACCATGGCGCTACCATGCCCATGGCCCTACTATCCGTCGCCTCGCATTTGCGTCCCTTTTCTTCCCGATCAGTAGATATGTCTCTGTGGCACTCCTCTGAGTCCACCTCCATTCTAACTGATGCTTGATTTTGGGTAGCTAAGTCCCTCGGGACTCGTCATTGCTTCCTCGCCCCTTTCGACCCCTTGCTTCAACACCTCTGTGTTTTCCAAACAGCTCCCTTTGGTCGATGGAAAGACAGACTGCAACTTTCATGCATGGCCTCTGCCATCACGTTGTAGGATTTGCACCGATTCTGTTCTCCTTAGCTTCCTTAGTAGCAACATTCGCTTACTCGACCTTGTCCTCTGACTTGTTGGGCTCCCTTAAGCAAATATGGGCTCTGGAGCAGTCCAACTCTCCAGCTGCTTCGATCATATCTCTGCATGATTAAGTCCCTCGCATAGGACTTACTGGTACTTGCATTCTAACTTTTTCCTTGGTGAAACACAGCCCCCATATATTGATGACCAAGGCTTCCATCCGATGCAAAATCCGATGCACGTATGGAAGACCCACCTCTGTGCTACCATGGCCTTCACTCCTTGAATCCATAGCCCTTCTTGCTGTCGTGTTGTTCACCGAAGTGGAGCTTCTAGAAGCTCCCGATCATACCTCTATATGATCTAGTCCCTCACAGGACTCATTCATGTGTATCGCATTGCCACGAACTGTTCCACCATGATCCGCTGTATCATGTCGCCTCCTGGTGACATCTCCATTGCATTCTGATCCTTGTGGGATGAACTCGAATTGTGATCCCTCCATGTGTGGCCTCTGCCAATACATCGCAGGGTCTCTTCCGCCTTCGATTTTGTTCGCTCATTTGGCAATCGATCTTCATCCACCCACCCTTGGGTCACACCTAGATGAAGCACCGCTCTAGGACAGTCCGTCACCTAGTAGCTCCCGAAGTCCCCCGACTTCGCTGCAATTAGTGCACCATTGTCTGGATCCTGGGCCTCTGCCCCTACCAACACAATTTTCGTTGCGCACTGCTTCCTTCATGGCAACTTGAATGACAACACTGTGGCATATTCTTTAAGAGTACCCGCCTCCGCGTCCTCTTGCCCCGTGCCAAGGCCTTCTAAACCCAACTTCGCCTCCGCAACTTGAGTTGCCTTAGTTCCTCCATCAAATGCTTTTCCGAGATAAAGTGTATGTGCCTAGAAGCTCCCTTCGTCTTTGGCATCATGTAAGATGAGTCTGCTCCGATAGAATGAAGGACCCATAGAACAACATGATCCTGCTCTTGCCTCTGCAAGAGTTCATGTCCTTGACCATTGTCCAAGGAAAGCACTGTGCCTCTACTCCATGTTCCATCTTCTAAGTTGGCTCCCTTTATGCGGCTTGGGTACTTCGCCAAGTTACACCCAAGTTGCTCCGCTCCTCGTTTTTGCATTGAGTTGATGGTGGCCTTCCTGCCCACCATTCCACGGGTCAGCTCTCCCTCGAGTCCGATCTCCATATCGACTCTAAGTTTGCCTTCATTTGTGTTGCTTTGGATCGCTCCCCCACTTGATCTCGCAATGCATCCACCAATATATTCTCTCGAGCGAGATCATGCGACGACTCCTCGCCGCTCGCTCAGTCCATTGAGCTTCGTGGAGTTGTTGTTTGTTGAGGTACTCCTCAACATGTGAGGTTCGTTCCACATGATTCTCCCTTTGGAGAGCCGGGACTTATCCCGTTGGAGCAACATCTCTCTTCGTTTCGGAGTCCACCATCCCCTTGGACTACTCCGATTTGCTGAACAAACTGTGCATTGTTCTACCTCCTGCAAACGCACTTGCTAGATTGTGACTTCACATCAATACAGCCCCCGCTGCACCACTCAAGGCCTAGCAACATACTGAACTCATTGCACACTTTAGCCTCCTACGGACGTATCCTTCACATGCCGAAGAGAAAGTTTCAATGCTCCATGGCGTTGAGTTTTGGTCGCCTTGGGATGGCCGTGAACATTCCGTTGTCCACATACAAGCTCATGCATGAGTACCAAATTCTTTGAGTTAGCAATTCCCCTCACCTCTGTGAGCATTGCACAACTCTTTCGGTCGCTGAGCAATTCATTCCACCTTGCATGGTCTCATCTTTTACTAAGCGCCTCGCTTGCCTTGAGCACCATCAAGTCTAGTTGTCAACGTTGAGCCGTAGCTCAAACTCACCCATCCCAACCTTTGTGCGCTCCGCATTCTTTCAAGCTTGCCTGTTCTCGTGGTGCCTCTTGTGCGAAGGGTTGGCCATTCCTCTGAATGCCAATCTCAAATGCCCACTCCTCCGAGCGACTCCTTTTCCTTGCATCTCCATGCCCGTTTTCTCCCAAAAGGTCATGCGTGTGCTGACTGCCCTCAACACAGCCCCGCTAGGTCCCCCACGTTTGCATGCTAAGTGTTTCTATGAGTGCTTGTCCCGCTCTAATACCATTTGTCACGGACTTAGCTGGTTTTGCCTAAGTCGTGCGGCACCCTTGCATGTCCGTCCGCAAAGGTCAGCCTCCCCGAAGCCTCTCATGTCCCTTAGGATCCACAAACGAGAGAACGGGTTAGAGAAAACGCCTCATTCGGGATCCACAATCAAACATTTTCGAAAACACTTCATAGACAATGCAAATTACAAATAGACTTTACAAGCTCTAAACAGTTGCACAACAAAGGGTAAAATGGTCCACTATAGATCGAAAATCTCTCATAAGTGTCCACATGACATAACCTTTATTTACGAGCCTAAAACGACCACCAAACCCAACTAAAATGGGACTATTAAACCTTCGGTTGTCCCTCTACATGTTAGGCAAAGCATGAACATACGAAAAGACACGGACATACATAAGCATTACATCAAACATCCAGTTTCGAAGTTTGTCCGTGACACATTGGTTTGTGGATGATGCGAGCTGCTGAAATTCACAGAAGTACTCATCTTCCTCCAAAGAGTTATCCAAAAATGACTAAGAAATTTTGAATCTCGATCAGACACTATAGTTCTTAGAATACCATGCAATTTAATAATCTCCTTAAAATACAAATCAACAATATGAGATGCATTATTCAATTTATTGCAGGGAACAAAGTGAGACATTTTTGAAAATCTGTCAATAACAACCGTGATAGAATTCTTGTTCCTTTGAGTTCTTGGTAGTCCCAAAACGAAATTAAGACTCACTTTCTCCCATGGAGCATTTGACACAGACAATGGAGTGTACAATCCAGAATTTTGACTTTTTGTTTTTGCCAAATGATACACTCGGTATTGCTTTACATGTCTCTCCACATCTCTAAACATCTTAGGCCAATAAAAGTTTTATTGAACAAGAGCTAGTCTTGTCTTTATCGAAATATCCACCAAAAACACCACCGTGAGCTTTAGCTAGAATTACTTGTCTCAAAGAACAAGATGGAACACATAAAACATTAGCTCGAAAAAGAAAATCATCAAAGATAGAAAATTGTTGAAAGGAACATAATTTACAATTCTACCATATTGAGCCGAAATCCATATTGTTCTCATAAAGATATTTGAATGTTTTAAATCCAACCACTTTGGCTTTCATTGCTGATAATAAAAAATACTTTCTGCTCAATGCGTCAGCAACTACATTTTGAACACCAGATTTATGCTTAATTGTAAAGTTATAAGATTGCAAAAACTCTACCCAAGCTGCATGCCTCTTGTTTAGCTTGTGTTGGTGATTAAAGAACTTTAATGCCTCATGATAAGAATATAGGACAAATGGCTTGACAAGAAGATATTGACTCCAATGAGATAAAGCTCGATAAGTGACATAAAACTCCTTGTCATAGGTAGAATATTTCTTTCTCGTATCATTTAGTTTTTCACTAAATAATGCAATAGGCTTTCTGTCTTGACTCAAAACAACACCAATTCCCACATTAGATGCATCATATTCAACCTCAAACACATTGTCAAAATTTGGTAAAACTAAGATAGGAGCTTCGGTCACCTTTCTTTTTAAAAGCTCAAAAGCATCATTAGCCTCACTAATCCATTTGAATTTATCACATATTAGACATTCGGTGATTGGAGCGACAATAGAGCTGAAACTCTTGATGAATCTTCTGTAAAAGGAAGTTAAGCCATGGAAACTCCTCACATCATACAATGAAGCAGGTGTTGGCCAATTGAGAATAGCTTCTACCTTACTTTGATCCATCATGATTCTATCTTTTGAAACAACATATCCCAAAAACACAACACTAGAAGTAAAGAAATCATACTGCTTTAGATTAGCATAAAGTTTTTTCTACCTCAAAATAAGAAAGATCTCTTTCAGATGATTCATATGCTCCTCTTCGCTCTTGCTAGACACCAATATACCGTTAAAGTAAACTACAACAAATATTCTAATGCATGGCTCAAGTATGTGATTCATAAATCTCATGAAAGTGCTAGGAGTATTAGATAGCCTAAATGGCATAACCAACCATTCATATAAGCATTCTCTAGTTTTAAATGTTGTTTTCCACTCATCTCCAAGCCTCATTCTTATTTGGTGAAAACCACTCCTCAAATCAATTTTAGAGAAAATATAAGCACCACACAATTGATCAAGTAAATCATCTAACCTTTGAATAGGAAAACGATAGTCCATTGTGATTTTGTTGATGGTGCGACTGTCCACACACATTCTCCAAGAACCATCATTCTTAGGCATCAACAAGGTTGGAACTGCACAAGGATTCATGCTTTCCCGAATCAATCCCTTTTCCATCAACTCGTCCACTTGTCTTTGAAGTTCTCCATGCTCCTTGGGACTTATTCTGTAGGCGGTCTTGTTAGGTAGAATAGCCCTTTGAATAAGATCCATATGATGCTGGATGTCTCTCAAAGGTGGAAGGCCATGTGGAATCTCTTCCAGTATAACATCTTTAAACTTCTCCAGGATTTGTTTCATGATTGTTGGTGTCTCCTTGTGTTATTCATTTTCCTCTACTACTACTAGAGCCATAACATGACCACCCTTGTCTAATTCACCTTTGCATTCGCCATAGGACATAAAAGCACTAACTTCCTTCTTTAGTGCACTGATTTCGGAAGATTGTAGTGGAGCTAAGATAATCTTCTTTTTATTCATCTTAAAAGAATAAGTATGTTTGTAGCCATCATACAACACCCTTCTATCATAATGCCAAGGTCTTCTCAACAGCAAATGACAAGCGTCCATAGGAGCAACATCACACCATACTTCATCTTTATAATACTTGCTAATAGAAAACGAAACTAAATATCTTTTAGTTACCTTGATGTCATTTTCTTTTTGCAACCAACATAATTGGTATGGATGTGGATGAGGGATTGTGTCTAACTTTAGCTTCTTCATCATCTTCAAAGATACCACATTCTTAAAGCTGCCGCTATCGATGATCACCAAGCACACCTTGCCAAGAGAAGTGCATTTAGTGTGATACATGTTTTTTCTCACCCAACTTTTATCCTCGGCCACATAAGATACTTGTAAGCTACATTGCAATACAATAGACAAATCATGATCTGCATAAGTAACCTCTTCCTTATCTTCATCATATTTTGGTTCGTCGTCGGCTTCATCTACTCCTCCATCACTATGATCTTCAACCAAAGTTACAATCCTCCTATTTCGACAATTTGAAGCAATATACCAAAAACCATGACATTTGAAGCATTTTCGGCCACTTGGGGTAGAAGAATTAGGTTTTTTTTGCTCCCAACAGATTCTTCACCCTTTTTTTGCACCTTCGATATCACCTTGCTTTGTAAAGTAGGCTTGGAACTTCCTCCTTTTGTATAGCCTTCTTTTGAACCGTATCGAGAACTCATTTCAAATTTCTATTGCTTTTTAACTTTTAATGCCAGCTTGCTCACATCATTTAAAGACCAATATGATTGCAGTTGAACAACTTTAGCAATCTTATACTTCAGACCTCCTAAGAATCTTGTAATGGTTTGCTCTTCTGGTTCCATAAGCTCTCCTTTTAACATTAGGTTATCGAATTCTGCTATGTACTCTTCCACACTAAGATCTTTTTGCTTAAAATCATGGATTTTGAGAAATATCTCTTGTCGATAATTGTTAAGTAAATATTTTATCTTCAACTCCCTTTTCATTTTTTCCCATGTCACGATCTTACTCTTCCTCTCACGTTCTCTTTGTTTCTTCATATTTTTCCACTAAAAAGATGCATTCCGTCTAAGTTTAAGTGTCACAAATTTTACCTTTTGTTATGATGGTTCTTGAAAAATGAAAATTATTTCTACTGTATTAAGCCAATCAATAAAGTCATCAACATTAATTTTATCTTCAAACTCTGGAATATCCAATCTTGGGTTGTATTTTTTCTGCCACTCGTCTTGGACTCCATGCCTTGTCCGAAATCTTCTCGACTCCCTTGGATGAGGAGGTGTATAATCATCAGAAGTAAATTCATGGACATCATTTTCATGCTGGTTGTGTCTACTTTGAAGTTCTTCGATTATTTCATTTTCTTCTTGTAAACTACGTAGCAATCTTCGTAGCTGCAGCCTCAATGACTCAGCATCATCTTCATGGCAACTACCTTTACCAACTATATCTTTTCTATTCCGCCTCACTATGATCTCTAACTATAATGATCCGAGCCTGATGAGCTAACTAGCCTATCAACTTCGTTTGGTCTAATCCACTGACCAAAATGCTTAAGCTGAAGTTGATAGTAGTACACTCATCAGACCCTTATAAGCTAATCTTAATCTTGTCCACTTTCGATGTGGGACTAATCAAGGGTGTTACAATCACCCCCACTCAAAGGCTTGACGTCCTCGTCAAGCCCCAACATAACCCAGATCAAACCCTAGCATAGTGCATGTGAGGCGTAGCCCAATGGTGGCTCCACGTCGTGACGAGTCCTCTGACTCCGTCTACGAGTAGCCCTTTCCTACTTGAGCCCCCTCACCATGCCCAAATGCTAGGTCGGCTCTGATACCAATCTTCTACGAATCTTCTATAGTATCCAGCCAAACCCAAGAAGCTTCTAATCTCTGAAACATTAGAAGGCTGCTTCCATTTTATCACAGCTTCAATCTTGTGAGGGTCAACAGATATGCCAATGCTCGAAATTACATGACCGAGAAACATAATTTCATTGAGCCAAAAGTTACATTTACTTAACTTGGCATATAGTTTCTCTCGCCTTAGGACTTCCAGAACTGTCTTAAGATGGTGTTCATGCTCTGCTATGCTTTTGGAGTAGATCAAGATATCATCAATAAACACAATTACAAATTTATCGAGATAAGGGTGGAACACTCTATTCATGAGATCCATGAAGGCAGCTGGTGCATTTGTGAGTCCAAAAGGCATTACTAAGAATTCATAATGACCATATCTTGTTCTAAAGGCAGTTTTCTGTATGTCTCCTTCCCTTATCTTTAGTTGATGATACCCGGATCTCAAATCAATCTTTGAGTATACCTGAGTACCTTGAAGTTGATCAAACAGGTCATCTATTCGAGGAAGAGGATATTTATTCTTTATGGTCACTTGGTTGAGTTGTCTATAATCAATGCATAGTCGCATAGATCCATCTTTCTTCTTCACAAATAGGACAGGGGCACCCCAAGGTGATACACTAGGTCGAATAAAACCCTTGTCCAAAAGCTCTTGGATCTGTTTCTTTAACTCCTCCAACTCAATTGGTGCCATTCTATATGGAGGTTTAGAAATAGGTGCAGTACCAGGTAGAAGATCAATTGTAAATTCAATCTGTCTATTTGGTGGCAGTGCAAGTAGATCTTCAGGAAAAACATCTGGAAAATCCCGTACAATGGGGATGTCCTTTAATACTAGCTTCTTAGATTCTTCTCTAGAAATAAAGGCCAAGTATCCTTGACATCCCTTCAGTAATAGTTGGGTAGCACTCAAGGCTGAAATAATAGAAGGGAACTTTTCTTGAATCCCAATGAACTTGAAAGGTGGTTGATCTAGAGGTGAGAAAGTAACAGTCTTCCGAAAACAATCTACACTTGCATGGTATGCGGAAAGCCAGTCCATACCCAAGATAGCGTCGAAATCTTGAAATTCTAATAGAATAAGATCTACTAGCAAATCGTGACTTTCAATAGTAATAACACAGTTTCTATATATCTGATCAACTATCAAAGAGTTTCCAACCGGTGTTACTACCATTAATGCATTATTCATTGTCTCACGATTCTTATGCAGTTTCATAGCAAAACAAGGTGATATAAAAGAATGCGTAGAACCAGAATCAATAAGCACAGATGCTGGCATACCACAGAGTGTGATGATACCTTTAATAATAGATCCCGAGGCTTCAGCATCTTGATGAGTCAGTGCATAGACTCTTGCCTGTCCTTCCTCTCTGGGTCGTAGCTGTTGTTGTCCAGTTGTTTGGGGTGGAGCTCGGCGTTGATATTGCTTCCGTGGGCAATCCTTCGACATGTGCCCCGGTTGTTGACAATAAAAACATACGCGTTGTCCCATGGGGCATGAGGTGGAAACATGATCTGTCTTCCCACAGAAATAACATCTTATAACAACTTGATTGCTAGGAGCTCCTGCTTGTTGATGCCCGAACTGTTTGCCTTTTCCTTTCTTTGAGGGTCCAGAATGTGATCCCCCATACGTAAATGGTGCAGCACTAAAAGGTCGCTTTCGATCCTTTGCTTGCTGTAATTCATTATCCAATTTCTCTACTACCAAAGCTCGATTTAACACTTCAGCATATGTTGGTAAAATCAGTACTGCAACATACTTTCTAATTGATGATCGAAGTCCCCTCTCAAAATGACGAGCTCTTTGACTTTCATTAAAAGCAATATGTGGAGAGAACTGAGCCAACTCAGTGAAATGATGATCATATTCCATTACAGTTCTATTTCCTTGGTGGATGCTAAGGAACTCTTGTTGTTTCTCAAAGCGAACTGAATCAGGAAAGAACTGCTCATAAAATGCATCTTTAAAATGTTCCCAAGTTACCACATTACCTCCAGCCTCTAACATCCTCCTTTTTGAGGTCCACCAAGTGTCTGCCTTCCCTTCCAAAATGAAAGAAGCGAAAGGCACTTTCTGATTTTCCCTACATTCGATAGCTTCGAATGTCTTTTCCACTTGACGAATCCAACGTTCAGCAAAGATTGGGTCTGGCTTGCCCTCAAAAATTGGTGGTCCCAATCTCTTAAAGTGATCTAAAGTATTATTCCTACCCCGTGGAATTTCATCTCGTTCCTCCTGACGCTCAAAGTATCCTCTAATAGCATTGAGGACTCCGTGTACGTCATCTTGAGCATTGACGGGTGCTGGGGCATGAGGGGCATTCTGCGAAGTCGGAGAAGCTGGCCCATAATTAGTGACAGGTGTACGGGAGGACTGGGTTTGCTCTACGATGCGTGGAGCTTCCAAGTTATTATTTGTTTGAACACCTCTCCGAGTGCGTAGACCAATAGCATTGCGACCATGAGCTCCCCGAGTGACAGGACCACTAATCTCTGGAATTGGCTCCATTACTCCTATAATATGTTAAAGACAATCATCGGTTAGAGTCAATCAAGGGACCTAATACACCTACAGGCCCTAGACCATGGCTCTGATACCATAAAAATTGTCACATCCTGGATTTTTTTTTTTTTTTTTTTTTTCACACAGGCCAAATAAATAAACATCACTTTATTCATCATCTATAACCATTTATTACAATTCATTTATTCATCAAATTACAAATAGAAAAGTAAATATAGTGATGTTAACTTCAAGAGTCATCCAAGTGGCTCTACCTAGCGGTAGAGGAAGGTCCGCTCTCCACTAGAATCCGACTTAGTACTAGAGGGAGGTTGCTCTGAAAATCAAAAACAAAGAAAATTCAGCAACGCTGAGTAGGAACCCCAAAAGTCAAATCAAGATGAATACATGACCAAAATTCAATCAATCATCCCATTGGCGTATATCAAATACCCGAAGGAGCACTCTCCCAACAGCGGATGGAGAGGCTTTATCCTACGGGATGAGTTTGTGTTCTCCCAACAGCGGATGGAGACAAACTCATATCACACTCCCAACAGCGGATGGAGTGGTGTCCCACACCCGCCAAAGTGAGGACACGTTCCTCCCAACAGCGGAGGGAGGAACTGTCCAGCCGCCACGTCTGACGGCCCGCTAATCCCCGAAGGGAATCGCCCTACCTGCTCTCGGCAGGAATATAATCTCACACTGGTCATATCTATTTCGGGATGAAATAACATATTTAAAACATCTCTTTCAAAAATCATCAATATCAAATAATATAAATTAACCCTCAATTGACTTGAACTCTAGTTTAATCGATTCTATTGAACTCGATTTACTAGAGCCTAACTGAACTGATCTCTAATCCTTATTTAACTGGTCTGGAACCACCCTAGACTAGTATAATTTAGACTAGATTAAGTTCAATTTAGGTTAAACTAACTTGAATAAGTCAATCAATTCGGAATCACCCTGAATTGATCTAGACTAATCAAGTCTAGTTTAATTCAATCAATATTTGGGCTCAAGTTCAACAATAATATTGGACTAGATTGAGCCAGTCCATCTACTGGTCATGTGCATTATACATGATTGAGCATGCATTACATAAAACTGGCCCAACCTTGGCCCATGGACTAGTCATAGCATATACTCATTAACAACATAAATGAAAACATAATAATGCATTAAAAGATAGATGAGGAGAAATGCTTTAATACAAAGAAATAACATTCTCAATTTGACTAGAAATCACAAGACATTAAAGAGGGACTAGGAGATAAGTTTTAACACAATGAAATAGCTTTCTAAATTCAAATAAAAATCATGTTTTCAACACATAAAATTTTAACATATTCTAGTCATATTTTAAATCATTCAGAATAATATATTTTAAATTTCAGATCAAAGAATATAAAAAAAGGGATTTTAGATAACATATTCTAGTCTAACAAGATTTTAATCCAAAAAAGATTGAAGATAAACTGTAATACATAAAATATATCATATAAAACATATTTTTTTTTTACATATTTAATTCTACAATAAAAACCTTAATCATGGGTCAAAGAATATTATGAAAACTTTAATTGATTATTTTAATATAAAAAAAATTTGACATTTAAAGAATTGATAAACATTTTTCAAACTATAAAACTTTCAACATTTAAAGAATCAAAATAAAAGCTAAAACTTTTAAGAAATGTAGGGAAACCTACCTCTTGTCAATAGGGTGTAACTCCTCGTTCTCTTGTCAACAGGGTGTAACTCCTCGTTCCTCCCGTTGTCAGGCTCGACTAGGTAAGGAACGAAAGAGAGAAATCCCTCCCCTTTAAATAGGAGGTGGTGAGCCTCTATTAAGGGAAATAAAATTTAATTTTCGTATTTATTTAATATAAATTATTTCCATTTAATATACTAACAAATATGATATCATCATATTTGGAATACTTAATAGTTATTTCCTTAATTCATATCAACAAACAAGGAAGTAGATTAAGATTTCCTAAATTATGATAGCAAGTAAGGAAAACAAAATTTAAATCTCAATCTCAAATATTTGATTTGATTACATTTTTAATATAATGATCCGAGCCTGATGAGCTAACTAGCCTATCAACTTCGTTTGGTCTAATCCACTGACCAAAATGCTTAAGCTGAAGTTGATAGTAGTACACTCATCAGACCCTTATAAGCTAATCTTAATCTTGTCCACTTTCGATGTGGGACTAATCAAGGGTGTTACAATCACCCCCACTCAAAGGCTTGACGTCCTCGTCAAGCCCCAACATAACCCAGATCAGACCCTAACATAGTGCATGTGAGGCGTAGCCCAGTAGTGGCTCCACGCCGTGACGAGTCCTCTGACTCCGTCTACGGGTAGCCCTTTCCTACTCGAGCCCCCTCACTATGCCCAAATGCTAGGTCGGCTCTGATACCAAATATAATGATCCGAGCCTGATGAGCTAACTAGCCTATCAACTTCGTTTGGTCTAATCCACTGACCAAAATGCTTAAGCTGAAGTTGATAGTAGTACACTCATCAGACCCTTATAAGCTAATCTTAATCTTGTCCACTTTCGATGTGGGACTAATCAAGGGTGTTACACTAACCTTTAGCTCTGATACCAAACTGATACTGGTGTGATGCAGAATGTGGGTAAAGTAGAATAGATTTCGAAAGAAAACTGATGGTATAGTTTTTCAGATAGAAAATGTACGAACTCAGGATAATACTTCAATAAGATCGAAAAAAAAACAGCTCACCACCAAGTTTAAAATCACAAAGGGATACAGAGAATTAACCACCCCAAGAAAATTAAACAAAGATACAAAACTGAAAATAAAAGACTCACCATTCAAGGAAGTATCCAAGAGATACAAAGTTTTTAAGAGAACTCCAAGAGAGCTTCTGCCAAAATATCATCAGTTTCTAAAGTCCTTTCTAAGCCCTAAACACCAAAATAAGTACTAGTGCATGAAACCAGTGTCTGCCATACCGAAACGTACCGCCCGGTACGGGCGGTACGTACCGGTCCGATAGGCCAGCGGTACGCGGACCGCCCGGTACCGGTCCGCACTATAGAAGTGCTACAGTGCTCGGTACACTTGGGTGTACCGCTCGGTACACCGTACCGTACCGGTACCGAGCCCAGGTCGAAATACCGGTACGGTACGGTATTGCGAACCTTGCATGAAACAACCCTTCATGCATAGGGAATTTCTAAATTAAGTGTTTTACAGCTGCAAACCAACTCCTTTAAAGCATTCCTTGGTTATGAAGAAAAGCATATTGAAATAGTTTTAACTTTGTGTAGGGAATATGCTGATGAGCTGTCATATTTGAGTAGCCTGAGTTGAAGATTGAGGCAACATTATTGGCTGAAAAAAATACTATATCATCAGCAAGGTCCTTATGAGCAAATTGTACCAAATTAGATACTCCTGTGTCATTGTAGTTCAATGACATCAAAGACAAGAATTTCAATTTGCTTGAGGTAAGAAAACCAATGAACTATAGACAGATCATCATAGGATTGAGTTGACACTCAAATTTAAAATGTGGGGTCTTGCTCAAATGATAAACATTATTGCTATCTTGCATAAGTTTGGGGCCTGCTTTACCTGAATACTATGTGATTAACTGTTTGAATTATCTTACACCTCTTTTTACAAATTATTTCAAGGGAATTGTTGGTCAAAATAAATTTTCTTCTGAAGATGTCACTCCTGTTCACTCAGAAAAAATATATATTACTTTGTTCATGGTTGTTCTGGATTTGATTTATTCCTGGACATGGTTTTATATTATTTGCAAGTTTTGATGGATTTGCTAAATACAGTTTGCATAGATGCACATGGAATAACATGGGTGGATGACAGCAAGGCAACAAATGTTGAATCAACCTTGACAGGATTAAAGGGTTTAAAAGAACATAATGCTGTTGTTCTTCTTGGTGGTGTTGCAAAGGTAACTTTAGTTTGACCTTCAACTCATAACATGTGTTTTCAACAGAACGTTTTTAATCATAATGGCTTTTAGATATTTTTTTCTTTCTTTGTAAGTTTTTTAAATGTTGGGAGGTACATGAGTTCTTGAGTATCACCATATCCCTATGATAACATTGATATTGTAAACATTATAGGTGTTTTTAGAATATGGACTTGCCTATGTATAAATTGTCATGTCAGTACAGTCTTAAAGTTTCTTAATGGTGGCTGTTGGATTCAGTTGCTTATACTTGATGTCTACATCTTTAATTAAGTTACAAATTTTTAAGAAGGGAAATCATATGGCATTATATGTCTTACTTGTCATGCTTATGTGCTTTTCTAGGCTTTGAATGATCGAGAATCCAATGGTTTTGAACAACTAATAGACGATCTTAAACACCACAAAGGTGTTATCACGGTAAGATATTTTCTAGTTGAAGCTGGTTGTGCTTATATGACTAGATCCACTAGTTTATACTTTTCTTACTTTATAAATTAAATTTCTGATGATAGGTTTGTTAACCAACAATATCATGGATTTTTTTTAGTTTGGATCATCAGGTGCAATGATCCAGAAAACACTCTGTGATGGTGGTCTAGAAGTTCCTTGTGTCAGAGCCATGAATCTTAAACAAGCTGTGGATATTGCCAAAAACATGGCAACATATGGTTTGGCTTTTTTCTCTTTGAAGCATACTTGTAGTCTTTATCAGGAACCAAAGTTGTCTAGTTTTGGACATTTTGCTTTTTTCCTTCCTATTAAAAGATTTAGGTGCAAGTAGGAGCTTCCGTCTTCCTATTTTTTCTTGTTGCTGTTGGAACTAAGAAATATTTATCTTTTATAGCAATTCTCCTTTGCAATGCAATTTTTCATTGGTTTTACAAGTAAGTCCAAATTTTTATCTTCAGAGAATTAGCTGTAGTCTGGATATTTCAGTTGCCACATGCTCTTGGGGCTTTGGGTTTTAGATATAGAAACCCTAAAAAAACTGTAAAAAGAGTTTGAATGTTGTGGACAACATTCATGTAGCAGACCCCATATAGTTGGGACCTTATGATTTGCTGTTGTAGACACACACATCTAATGAAAAAAGGGCACGGTTTGTAAAAGTGGAATGATCTAGCCTACTTTGTCCGTAACTAGTATTAGTTTACTGACAGTCCTTTTGACTTGTCTTTCAGAGTAAAACAAACCTTGCTTAGCTTTCTAAATATTCTATGAAATCTTTCCTTCATTGTGATGCATCATTGTATCCATTGTTTTTTGCTGAATGGTAACCAATGCACATAAATCACTTTGCTGTATTTATTATTAAGATCACATGACAGTATACTTATGATAAATTTTAACTTTTTCAGGGGCTGCATGTTTGGTTATATGCTGTTTTATATTTTCTATTCCATCAAAGCTTCTATGTTTGGTTAGATTCTTAAGAGAAGCTGATCAAATATTTGTGTTATGTTTAGGTGATACAATTCTTTTGAGTCCAGGATGTGCTAGTTTTGATGACTTCAGAAACTTTGAACACCGAGGAGAAGTCTTCCGAGAATTAGCATTGTTGTCATAGCTTATTTAGTGCTTTACTGAAGCCTCTAGTTAAGAGGGGCTGTAGCCTGTCCTACTTGTTTGGAATCAGTCACATGCTTTCTTTGTTATATTCTGAGTAATAACTCAGGACGTCAGAATTTTTTCCCCTTCCGGCCTCTGTTTGAGTGGCCAGAATGTAATGAAGCATAATAATCTGTACTAAAACTTTAGTTCTATTTTGAAATTTAATATGCTTATATTCATTGTTTTGTAACATTATCTTGTCGAGGATTTTAGCTAGACCATGGCTGAAACTTCAGATGATGTCAGCCTAATAAATTTCCATATTTTCTTGTTTTCTTCTGTTTGAAACCTGCAAGTCCCTGTGGCCTTGTAGCATGCCAGAGAACTTGAAGCTACTAAATTTGGTACATGTTACTTTTTCTCTCTTTTTTGCCTGATTTCAGGTGGTTAGAAAGCAAATGAGTCTAATCAGGTTTGTGGTGCTGCATCATCTTACAACTAGTTATTTTCAAACCAATTAATGGAGAAAAATCACTCTAGTCTCATCTTGTATCACCATATTTTTGCAGGGACCTTGCAGTGCAAGTGTAATGATCTCAGGTGCAAATTTCTTGAAATCATGCCCGTGAGTCAATCATGTTTCTAGAGCTTCTAATTACAATCACAATACAGGTATTTGTTATATTATTTCCGTCAATCATGAAATTATTTTTCATTGTCATGTGTACAATACAATAATACTTACAAAGGTATACTTCAAACAATATAACTCATTTTGTCAGTGAAGTTCTCTTTGATTTCCTGCTCTTCTGATGTAGTATGATGGCAGCACAGTATCAGATACATTAATAATCATAATATGATAATGGAATCTTATTGTTCATCATGTTTAAGAATTGTCCAAATGTCCTTAGAAATTGGTTCCTCATGAATTTATGGTAAAATCTTGAAATTTCTTCTCCCTTGAAGCAATCGACTGTTAAAAATGCATGTGTCACAGTGAGGAATATACCAATGTCAATATGCATGTATTTGTGTTCGAATCCCTTGTTTGTAGGATGTTGGAGGCCTTCCACAACAGTTGTAGGGGATGGCTTGAGGAGGGGTGACAATCTCCTCTCGGATGAAGTGGATCCAGAGTGGGTTCAGGTTATGGACAAGGAGGGGTCGAAAGCTAGGAGAGCCTCCTAAGAAGGTCCCTTCAGTCCCGTTTTTCCTATCAATTGCTCGGAGTAAGAAGAAGAAGACCCTTCATACCAGCGACAATGTTGTTGATGCAGCGAATCTCTTGCCTCCATCCTCTGAACTTGTTTATTTTATCCTAGAATTGCAGTGGTGCAATCCTGGAGAGTCATCTGTTGAGGACCACAACCTTGCCTTTTTCCGAAAGCTAGGATCTGCTTGAGAGGGTGACGTCATCCCTGCCAATGGATGCTCTAGTGACATTATAGTGGTATGGAGAACTGCTTCGGTCAAGGCGACACCTGGTAAATTTCCTCAATGTCTTAATATCATCCTGGAAACACCAGGTGTGCCTCCTTGCCTTTTTTTTTGTTTTTTTTCCATGGTTTATTCCAGTACTTCTTTGGTTGTCGTTGTGACCTTTAGAATATATTTATGGATATCAGTACTATTAATTCTCCTAGGTTGGTTTGCAACGATTTTGATCCCATTCTTTCAGCCGAGGATGAGCTTGGAGATAAACCTTTCAACCTTTTCTAAAATAATAATAATAATAATAATAATAATAATAATAATAATAATAAAATAAATAAATAAATAAATAAATATTATATTATTATTATTATTCGTTTTGTTCCGTAACGAGCGGTCCGCATATCGGTATATCGTCGGATCGATATGTACCGCCTAGACGGTATTATTCGATATTGCTTACCTTAGTTTTACTTGGAGCAACAACCACGACACCTCTGGTTTATGTCAAATTCCTTGGTAATAACCTCTGATTGTCCTTTTTGCAACAGGATCACTATGCAACACTTAGCTCATATTGCTTCTGATCATGCTCCCCTCCTTATGACTCCACTATACTTTAGAAGAATGGACGTAAAGCTAGGATTTTCTGGTTTGAGCCTTATTAGGTAGACTTCCAGGAAGTCAAAGATATTAATTCTTCTTGGACGTCTGACGACGCTTCTGTTGATCCCATACCGATCTCTCCTAGACCAGTGGACCTACCTTCCTGTTGGCTTGCAATAATGGTCATAATGGTCGTAGGTTTGAAATATCTATCGTCGATAACGATAAGAAGATCATCACATTGGAGACCAAGGACTCTCATGGGTTGTTGACTCCTTTGTCTCCGCAACGAGCTCTAAACTCTAAACAAACAACTTCACTCTAGGTAAAGATGTAGCGTCGATATCGATAAGGAGATCGTCACATTGGAGATCAAGGACTCTCAAGGGTTGTTGATCCTGGAAGATAACTCTTTCGCCTCCACAATAATCTCTCAGCTTTAAACAAACAACTCACTCTAGGGAGATCAGATAACTATTTCGCCTCCACAATAAGCTCTCAGCTTTAAACAAACAACTCACTCTAGGGAGATCAGATAACTCTTTCGCCTCCACAATAAGCTCTCAGCTTTAAACAAACAACTCACTCTAGGGAGATCGAAATATCACTTTTCATAAAGTGGCCACCCTCAGTTAGGAAGAACCAAATCAATCTCCTTAAAACTGATAATGGTAATGTTATCTACGATGATAATGAGATCCTCTCTTAGTTTTCTAGATGGTATTCGGATCTTTGGTTCACCATGAGTCCTATATCTCTCTGGTTCTCTAGAATTCTGTTGACTCCATTCCTAGACTTTCTACTGTTAACAAGGTCTTCCTGTGTGAACCTTTTCCCCTATTGGAAATTAAAAACCCCCCTTTAACAGATGAGTAGGGGCAAAAGTATGGGCCCTAATGGTTATAATGTTGAATGTGTGTTTTTGAGTTTCTGGGATTACCTCAAGGATAGTACCTCTTCAGCTTTCAAGTGTTTCAACCATTATAAGTTTCGGCCTCCTAGTTAGGGGATGACTTTTATTGTATTCATCCCTAAGAAAGATAACCTCGTGAGAATCAAGGATTACATATTGATTACCCTGTGTAACATTATTTACGAGCTCCTCTCTAAAGTATTGGCGAATAGAATTTAGCTGCACTTTGATACTACCAAGAACAGTCTACTTTCGTTCCTGGCTGTTTTATCCATGATACAAAGGTCTCTACCCTTTGTCCTGACCTAGAGAAGGTCTTTGATAGCATCTCTTGGGATGACATTATGAAAGTCCTTAATCTAATAAATTTCCTTGATATGTTTACTTCTTGGATTTTTGCTTGTCTTACCTCTTCCTCCTTTGCTTGCCTAATAAATGGTTACTCTAGTTGGTTCCGTAGCCATAGGGGCACTCGGTAGGGCCTATCCTCTATCTTCTCCGACCTTGATGACTCTAACAGCCTTATCTTGTTTAAAATCAAAGGGCTTAAAATTTTATATTTTATGTTTGCCGATGATGTCTTGATTACCTCTCGTGCTAATCCCGAGTAGTGTGTTGCCATTCTTTCCTCTCTTGACCTCTTTGAAGTTCACCAATCTTAAAGCCAATAACGACAAATCTAATATCTTTTTTTCCGAAGCACTACACTCCTTAGTCCAAGCATAGGATCATCTATGACACACTTGGACTCAAGGAGGAGGCTTGGCCTATGCCTTACCTTGGCACATTCATCTCCCCTGGCAGAATTCTTGAGTGCTCTGATAGAAAATAAGATTTCCTCAACTATATGAGGAAATCTTATCTATTCTGTTGAGGAAAATCCTCCCTCCTAATCCCGGAGAGGGACATGCTAATGCATTCAAGCTAAAGTTATGAGGAAAATCCTCCCTCCTAATCCCTATAAATAGGAGAGGGACATGCTAATGCATTCAAGCTAAAGTTACTTCAATAAAGCTTCTTATCTTCTATTCTTTATATCATGGTATCAGAGCTGCTTGCCTAGAGCAAGCTCTCTTCTCTCTTCTCACTGCCGACTTATCACTATTGCTTCTCTATCTCTGACGGCAAAAGAAAAAGCTTTCTACCATTACTTTTCCATCGTCGACAAATCTTTCCTCTTCGGCGAACGGCACTGCCACTCTGCGCCAATGTCTGTTACCTTCATTTGCGGTGTCTCTAGTGCTGTGCTCACCAGCATTGCCCCACCTTTCTTTCTCGTTGTAGCTACCTCCTACCTCTTTTGCTGCAGCTTCCTCCTCTGCTGCACTTCTACTGCAGCTTCCTCCTCTGCTGCACCTTCCTCCTATGTTGTAGCTTCCTCCTTTGTTGTAGTAGCATCACTGCAACATTACTATAGATTTCTCCTCTGCCATCATCGTAGCCATCGCAGCCACAACCGTCGCCATCGCAGCCACAACCGTCGTCGTCGCAGCCGCAACCGCCGCCATCGTAATCGCAACCGTCGTCGTCGCAATCATAGCCGCTGCCATCGCAACCGCAGCCATCATCGTCAAAACTATAGCAACAACAATAGCAGCAGCAATATGCTCTTGCCCTACTCATGAAGCCTCTCGCTTGTAAACCATATTTTGCATCGATCCAAGATTGGTATCCTTGTCAGGAGCACCATCTTGGGGGCATGATAGAAGATAAGATTTCCTCAACTATATGAGGAAATCTTATCTATTCTGTTGAGGAAAATCCTTTATTCCATTGAGGAAAATCCTCCATCCTAATCCCTATAAATAGGAGAGGGACATGCTAATGCATTCAAGCTAAAGTTACTTCAATACAAGGGCCTTCTTACCTTGGTTGGTAAAACCATTTTGATTAACTTTGTTATCAACTCGATTCTGACATAACTTTTTGAATTCTTGGACTTCTGATAACATCAGAAGGTAACATTACTAGGAAATTTTTTTTGGAACAACCATTCTAATCATAACAAATGCAAATTAATTTTTGGGACTAGGTCACCGATCCTAACTGTCTTGGTGACCTTAGTATTCATGACCTCAAACTTGTCAACAATACCATCGATGCTAAGCACATCCTACCCCTCTTGAATCACGAGAATAAGTGCATCCTATCAATCATGCCTTAGGCCAGTTATATGCACACTAGAACGTCCCATGCTAGTCGAGGCCTCTTCTGACTTCTGTATTATGTTTGGGGAGGGCTTTAGAGGATCGTTGGCAAGGGGATCCAAATCAAGGTGTGGTCTAACCCTTGCATCAGTAATTGTTCATTTAGTTTCCAGCCTACGTGATCCATATGGGGTTTGGGTTCGATAATCCATCGATACGATACAACTTCTTGGATGAAAAATTTTGACGGAAGAGAAATATATCACTATGGAAAGCATAAAATTAAAAGAAAACAATCTCTATTGCTTTAAAATAAAAAGTGCCAAATTACAAGGGCTAAACATTGGAATAAAGAGTGTGAAAAGACTCAACTAGGTGCATAATGTTGGGAAACCTGGAAGAGCATCACATGCATAGCGAAAAAATAAAATAAAAATTAATTTTTTAAAAATAGGTTTATATCAAATCGCGTGCAAATATTAGGAGTGAAAAACTTGTCAAATAAAAAACTACATAAGACATAAGATGATCTCGCCTAAGGGAACTTGTATATCCTTGATTTGTAGATCCTAGTGTTGAATCTTAGATTTTGATGATGAAATCAATTGGTAAATTATTAATCTAATCCATATGTTGAGATAAGTATTGCAGGATTAACTACGATAGCAATAAAGACATAAAGCAGATATTGGGCCGGAGTCAAAGATCGGACGATACGTCGAAGATTCGGACGATGTGTCGTGAGTTTGCCGGAAGCTTGATGAGAGTTCGTCGGGAGCTCGCCGAGAGTTCGTCGAGAGTTTGTCGGAAGTTCGCCAAGAATTCATCGGGAGTTTGCTGAGAGTTCGTCGAGAGTTCACCGGAAGTTCGCCGAGAAGTTCGCTGGAAGTTCATCGAGAGAACAATTGACATACCAGATAAAGATTGCTTAGTCAAATGTCTTAATTATCATAGTTAAAATAAAAGTTGAGTTAGGATTGGGAGGTAATCCCACTAACATAGTTAGGGGCCAACTGGGCCCTTAATAGGGCTAAATTGGGCTGGTTGAATAGCCCATTCAGCACCTGAAGTCACGGCCGGCAATGGCACCGCCTGGGACTCAATCTCCCAAGTGGTCTGGGCGGTGGTATCGTCCAAACTGGACGGTGGTACCGTCAATAGTTAATGCTGCCAAACGATAGTACCGCCTTGTCAGGCGGTGGTATTGCTAGAGCTCGGTCTCCGAGCTTTGTTAAGCAGTCGTACTACCTAGACTGTGCGGTGGTACCACTCAGTGTCAGTTTGCAGGCGATGGTATCGCCCAATAATGGCGGTGGTACCGCCAGTATCCCGGAAATCCAGGATGAGACACTTTGTGGCTCAACTTTTGAAGCCATTGGGGCTTATAAATACCCCAGCCTTTTTTACATGAAAGGGTATGAAAGTGTGAACAATATCTTGTAGTCTTGGGGTATTAAAAGTGTTGTAAAAGTACTAAGAGTCCTCCTCCCTTTCTAAGTCTTATGATTATTTAAGAGAGGTGTGAGGCTTATATGGGTTGTCTCCTAAGCCCATGAAAAGGAGAAAGTGCTGTAAAGAGGGTGGTTGGTCTACACCCATTGAAGGAAGACCATTAGTAGATGTCGGTGACCTCAATGGAGGAGGAATCATAAGTGGATGTAGGTCACAACTACCGAACCACTATAAATTTCGATGTGCTCATTTCTATTCTGCTTTTTATTACTGCTATTACTTTCTAAGTTAATTGCTAGTTCATTTACTCTATAGTCAAGCACTTTCCGAGATTGATTTTTAACGAACGAATATCTTACAAAATGACGATTTTTTCGTTGCACTAATTCACTCCCCCCCCCCCCTTAGTGTCGCTCTTGATCCTAACAATTGGTATCAGAGAAAGGTCATTCTTATTTTTATTTGAAACCCAAGAGAGATGGCATTTGCTGGCAACCAAGTATTAGGATCGAGTCGGCACTAAGAGGGGGGGGGGGGAGGTGGGTGAATTTGTTAGGACTCTAGCTAGGAGAGTCCTAATTGAGAGGGACATTTATGTAAAACTATTAGGACTTTAGCTAGGAGAGTCCTAATTGAGAGGGACATTCTGTTAGGACTCTAGCTAGGAGAGTCATAATTGAGAGGGACATTCATGTAGGAGGTTTTTTCTTAGAGAAGAATTAGGAGTTGTAAGGGAATATGAGTCTTGAGTAGGAGTCCTATTAGGAGTTAGTTAGAAGTAGGAGTCTTAAGTAGGAGTCCTATTAGGAGTTAGGGTTTAGAAGCCCTATAAATAGCCATGTATTCCTCCTCTTTTCTCAAGCAATAGATGAATCTTTTCTGCAGCCTTTGAGCAGCAACTTGGAGGGAGGAACCCCTATAGAGTTCCAAGGAGGCCGATCCCCTAAAGAGATCAACCCCAAGTTTAGAATCTGCAAGGGTTCTAACACCTGGTATCAGAGCAGCATATCGTTGCCTTAACCCATCTATTTGCAATATTTTTTGAATGAAATTTCTTATACACATCATAGATCATCTTGGCTTCCATCTAAGATTGATCTATTAAGAAATTCATCTCTAAAAATGATTTTATGTTGCTACAAATTTTCATCGTAACCCGCTGAAATTTTTCGACGACAATTCTGCAATTGCAACTTGCACCAATTTCCTTACTGTTATACTGCCGAAATTTTCTTGATTAAATTAGATATCCTTGCTGTCATACAAACTGTGATTTTGCTATCAATTCCCTCCTTAATTCTCTCAAGTTTTTGGTGGAAATTACGTCGAGATACCGTTGTTTCTTCGACGACAATTCTACTCTTACAAGACAGCACATACTTGCTGCAACTTCCATGGATTTCTGTCAAACCTTTGCTACCATCTACCATAGATCCAAAACTTTCATCCACAGCCCTAAAACTCTACTAAACCACACCCTCAAACTGCACCCAAAACAGCCACAAAACAAGCCTAAATCGTAGCCTACATCCACCGATCCACCAACCCTTTCGACCATCACTTCTCAACTTATACATGCCTTTAACCTGACAACAAAAGAGAGATATTAACATCATAGATTTGGAGGCATATACTATGGCATTTAAGAAGGCAATCGATGCTAAATTCGAAGCCTTGGAGGCGCGAATGGAAGATAAGATTCGGACGCTCTTTACCGAACTCAGATTGGGCCGACTACTAAGCCCGAAAAAATCATATCACAGAGAGAGCTTTGCCCAATCGCACCAGGCCTGAAGAGATGAGTTCCAAGGGAGGGGAGGCTCTATGATCGATCCCAACTATCCACACATAAGGGTGGACTTCCCTAGATGGGAAGAAGGAGACCCGATTGGTTGGATCTTGCACGCGGAGCGATATTTTCGGTACCACAAAACCGCGGATGCATCTATGGTGAAAATTGCAGCTATACATCTTGAAGGGGATGCTATACAGTGGTTTGATTGGTTTGAACATACTTATGGAGTCCTTTCATGGCAAAAATTCAAAGAAGGACTGCTGATCCGCTTCAGACCAACCGATTACGAGAATATTGATGGACAACTAGCAAAGATCCGACAAACCTCCACCATTAAGGAGTACCAAACCAGGTTTGAAAGGTTATCTAATCAAACTCTTGATTGGTCTCAAAAACAACTATTGAGGACCTTTATTGAGGGCTTGAAGCCGGAGATCCGAAGAGAAGTTAAAGCGCGACAACCGTACACGCTTATGGCACCCATCTCTTTCGCACAACATCAAGAGGAGCAATTGAACCATGAAGCTCGAAGGACTAGGGTCACTCCTCAACCAGTAATATTGAAGCCCTTAGCCCCCCTACTGTTGACCGAGTCCCTGCACCAAAAAGGTTGACAAGAGAAGAGCTTCAGGAGCGATCTGCGAAGGGGTTATGTTGGCATTGCAACGAGCCGTGGAGCCATGAGCATCGCTGTAGTAAAGGGAGACTTTTTATCATTGAACCAGTAGAAGAAGAGGTCATTGAACATCCAAAAGAGAGCATTGAACAAAAAGAAGAAGATGCAGAAGAAGAGCCACAACCGACCGAAGTTACGGTACATGCACTAGCCGGCTACTCAAACCCGCAAATGATGAAAGTTGGAGGCCTTCTCAAACAACAACTGATCATTGTTTTCATTGACACGGGCAGCACTAATAATATCCTAAATAGTAAGGTTACTATCCGAATGACCTTAAACAGTAAGGTTAAGGTCATCGACAGACGGATTTTGAAGTGTGATCGTAGGCGCCCGCAGGAGAAACTATTGGTGCAGGACCAAGAGATAATTGCAGATTTCTTCCTTCTCCCTCCTGATGATCATGAGGCCATGCTCAGAATTAAATGGTTGACAACATTAGGTGATTTTTCTTGGAATTTTATGAAACTAATTATGAAATTTTACAGTAAGGAGAAACGGGTAAATACTGCACGGGAAATGTGGGGGCGACGTAACGATGATTTGCACACAACAAATGAAGAAGGTTTTGCATAAAGCATGCAGTGGCTTTTTGGTACAACTTGAGCAGCAAACTAAGGGAGAGCCAACAAAATTGGAAGATCCAAATCTACTTCCTTTGCTTGCTGAATTTTCAGATATATTTGACGAACTACGCAACCTACCTCTTACCCGTCGGCATGATCATTGTATAACGATTCTTCCAGGCCAATCTCCAGCAAATGCTCAGCCATATCAGTATCCACATCTCCAGAAGGATGAAATAGAAAGGATTGTAAAAGAGATGCTCAAAACAGGAGTTATTCGGCCATGTTGTAGCCCCTACTCTTCACCGGTGCTCCTCATACGAAAGAAGGATGGAATATGGCGATTATGTATTGATTACCGAACTCTCAATGGCATAACCATCAAGGATAAATACCCTATTCCAGTTGTAGATGAGTTGCAAGATGAAAGGGAGCAAAAATCTTCACAAAGCTGGACCTTCGATCCAGGTATCATCAAATACGAGTATGTGAAGAAGACATACCGAAAACCACCTTTTGAACACACAATAACCACTATGAATTTTTGCTTTCTTCAAAAGAAGGTGGAATATCTTGGGCATATCATATCAGAGGAAGGTGTGGCAGTAGACCCCTTCAAAATTGGAGCAATGCAAAATTGGCTGACCCCGAGGAATATAAAATTGCTACATGGCTTTCTGGGTTTAACAGGCTACTACTGCAAGTTCGTGAAAAACTATGGAGAGATCAGTGCACCACTTACTTCCTTTCTGAAAAAAGATGTCTTCCAATGGTCGGACAGAGCCTCCGTTGCCTTCGACAAACTTAAGGCAGCCATGACGACGACGTCGTTGCTAACACTACCAGATTTCAACCGACCCTTCATTATTGAGGCCGACGCATTTGGAGTTGGAATTGGAGCAATTCTCATGCAAGATGGTCGACTACTCGCATACACTAGCAAGGCATTATCTCCCTCCCATCAAAATAAGTCAACATATGATAAGGAGATGCTCGCCATTGTGCGCGCAGCAACGAGGTGGAGACCCTACTTGATTGGTCGACGATTTCAAATTAAAACCGACCATAAAAGCCTCAAGTACTTTTTGGAGCGAAAGATATCATCCCCTGAGCAGCAAAACTGGGTAACAAAACTTCTTGGATTTGATTATGAAATAACTTACAAAAAGGGGAAAGAGAATGTTCTTGCAGATGCGCTTTCGCAGCTACCCGAGCAAGCTGAAGTTTTGGCCATTTCACTTCCGACCAGCGACTTCTTTGAGGATATTAAGATGGACTGGCAGGAAGATTCAGAGACTAGTAAGATTATAAAAAAATTGGAGGAACCACCAAACTCCGTAGCTCATTACAATTGGGACTCAAAAGAATTACACTATAAGAGTACTAAATTGAAAAGGAGTATGGCATATCACTCACAAACCGACGGCCAGACAGAAGTTGTAAATAGGTGCTTGGAGATAGCCCAAAGCCACCCACCAAATATGACTACCCAAGGAGGACTTCAGACTCAGCCAAGTGCAATTATTGATCGACGGATTATGACTCGACGACGACGATCCACTACAGAATTGCTAATACAGTGGGCAAACCTACTAATAGAAGATGCCACTTTGGAGAACTATGATGACTTGAAGATCAAATTCCCAAAATTCATGAATCGTCAACCTCGAGGACAAGGCTGATTTGAAGAGGGCGGGTTTGTTAGGACTCTAGCTAGGAGAGTCCTAATTGAGAGGGACATTCATGTAAAACTGTTAGGACTTTAGCTAGGAGAGTCCTAATTGAGAGGGACATTCTGTTAGGACTCTAGCTAGGAGAGTCCTAATTGAGAGGGACATTCATGTAGGAGGTTTTTTCTTAGAGAAGAATTAGGAGTTGTAAGGGAATAGGAGTCTTGAGTAGGAGTCCTATTAGGAGTTGGTTAGAAGTAAGAGTCTTAAGTAGGAGTCCTATTATGAGTTAGGGTTTAGAAGCCCTATAAATAGCCATGTATTCCTCCTCTTTTCTCAAGCAATAGATGAATCTTTTCTGCAGCCTTTGAGCAGCAACTTGGAGGGAGGAACCCCTATAGAGTTCCAAGGAGGCTGATCCCCGAAAGAGATCAACCCCAAGTTTAGAATCTACAAGGGTTCTAACAGAATTAGTGCAGCGGATAAAAACGTCGATTTTGAAAATCTTTCGTACGTTCAATGAAAACCGATATTGGTAATGTGAGTTTAACTTAAAAGCATATAGAAGAGTGTAATAAGAAACTAAAGCAAGTAAGGTGGTTTGCAATGAAAGTAAAGAGCTTAAATTAAATGCAAACCAAGTTTTATAGTGGTTCGGTCGTCGTGACCTACATCCACTCCTGATTCCTCTTCCGTCGAGGCCACTAGCATCCACTAACGATCTTCATTCAATGGGTGAAGATCAACTATCCTCTTACCCTCTTCCTCCTTTTCATGAGTTTAGGAGGCAACCCTTACAAGCCTATCTTTTTAGACCTCACTTCTTCTTTTAGACAAATTTCTAAATACTAGGAAGAGGTGATCCTAAATCCTAAGAGAGTTTCCTATTTTTTTTCTCAAGTATTTTTCTCCATTTTTTAGCTCAATTTAGTTCTCAATTCTTGCTACTCTATGCAGGTATAGTTGAGGTATTTATAGACCCCAAATAACTTCAAAATTAGAGCAAAAAAAGTCTCATCCCGGGTACTAGTAGTACCATCGCCTACAACACAAACACTGGGCAGTACCACCGCTCAATCTAGCGGTACTACTGCCTAACACAATTTGAGAGACTTTGCCTGGGTGGTACCATCGCTTGACATAATCTTGAAGATTGTGTCTGGGCGGTACCACTACCAGACCCTGCTACAGGACCCTGAATGAGCCAAACAATAGGCCCAATTCAAGCCCTGATTCAAGCCAAATTGGCCCATAATTCAAGTCTTTCTATTAGGATCAAGAGTGCACTAAGAGGGGGAGAGTGAATTAGTGTAGTTGAAAACTTTCGCTATTTCAAAAATCTTGTTTTGATTAACGCCGATTCAACGAGAATGATCTCAACTCAATTCATTTCGGAAGAAATTTGAGCTTGAAGTCTTAAGTGAAAAATGCAAGAGAAGCCTAAGTGATTTGCAGCAATGTAAATCACACAAATGAAAAAATGTAGATTTCATAAATTCTTCATAGAAAGCCGATTTCGGAAGATGTTTTACGTCAAAGTGAATGTAGACATATTTAAAGCACAGTAAGGAGAAGAGGCAGTTTGCTATAAAGGAAAGATGCTCAAAGTAAATGCAAACCAAGATTTTAGAGTGGTTCGGTCAACGTGACCTACATCCACTATTGGTTTCCTCCTCCGACGAGGTCACAGGCATCCACTAGAGGCCTTTCTTCAATAGACGAAGGCCAACCACCCTTTTATAGCTTTTCTCCCTTTGATGGGCTTAGGAGACAACTCTTACAAGTTTTTACTCTCTTGAATGATCTCAACACTTTAGAAAGAATGAGTACTCTAGCTTTTACAACAATTTAAGGCCTCAAAGACTCAAGATAATGTCAAGATTTTGGTGCCCTTTCATGCAGGAAAGGGTGGGGTATTTATAGAACCCAATGAGTTCAAAACTGCACCCTAAAAGTGTATATTCCCAGAGTTTCGAGGTCCTGGCGGTACCACTACCATTACTGGGTGGTACTGCCACCTGTCATCGGGCATAAGGTGGTATTATCACTCAATCTGGGTGGTACTACCGCTTGACAGCGCTCGAAGACCGAGCTCTGGTGGTACCATTGCCTGATAGGAGTGGTACCACCATTGGCAGCAATAACTGCCGGTGGTACCACTTACCTAACAGGGGCGGTACCACCACCCAGAAATCCTATGAGACTGAGTCTCTTGGGCGGTGCCACCATAGGCCCTAACGGTGCCATCGCTGGTCTGGAATTCTAGGTCCGAATGAGCTATTCTATTCGGCCTAATTTGGGTATGTTAAGGGCCCAATTGGCCCCTAATTAAGTTAGTGGGATTACCTCCTATCACGCCCCCACCCCGAATTTAATTCTCATTCAGGAGGTGTGAACCTAACTCAAGATTGATAATATTATAATTCAACAAACAATCCAGGATCCAATCACACATTTGAGGTCACTAAGAAAAACATTCAAGTCATTTACCTCTACAATCCACAATTCACAATGCAGTTTATAATCATACATCATGTCACTAGATGATTCTTAAAATCCAAAATCAACTTAACTAAACCATAACTATATAATAAATCTATAAGCGCGGTAATTAATGCAATCACAAAACCAACATGTACTACATGTTTATATCAGTACAGTACTTTTCAAATATTTACAAGATACATCAATCTAGATTTGTCATTGATATTTCATTACACACAAAAAGAAATTATGCAACATCAACCTATCAAGTACGAAATATTTGCCCCAAAATCTTCTAGCCTTCCACTGCCTCAACCCAATTTACACGTTTTAGTGAGCGATAAGCTATCTTGAAAAATTTATATATCAACGGGGTGAGCATATAAAGCTCAGCAAGTGACTAACATATCCATAGCAAAGAGGATGTCGGTTTCAAACAAATAAGGTATCAAAATACAAAGCAGAGATAAAGATGAAACAGTAGCATGTTTTGTTTGAATGCAGAATTACAATGTCGTATCGTTCGAAGCGTGTTTTGTTCATGTTAGGATCAAGAGCACTAAGAGGGGGGGGGGGTGAATTAGTGCAGCGGAAAACCTTTTGCGATTAAAATCGAAAACTGCTTTCGTTCGATAGAAGTGATTTTGGTAAGAAAGCCGATTCGTAAATCACTTCAACTTTTGACTAGGAGAGATGCAGCAAAGATATGAACGTAGTTTGCAGTTATGATGGAAATCAAAATATAATCACTCGGTTTCATCCGGAAAAGTTCGAAAGAATGTAACAGAAGATTGATTTTTAACTCTTTCACTCTACTTGTGCCTTCGTGAGTCACTTCGAGTGTGTGCCAAATATCAAATGCGGTTTCACAAGTCGAAACACGGTTAAACTTGTTTTTATCAAGTGCACAAAATAAGGCATTCATAGCCTTTGCATTAAGAGCAAAAGCCTTCTTCTCCAATTCATTCCAATCGATCACTGGAAGAGAAGGCTTCGAAAATCCGTTTTCGACAAGATTCCAAAGTTCAAAATCCATAGAAATAAGAAAGATCCTCATTCGGGTCTTCCAATAGGTGTAGTCCGTCCCACTGAACATGGGTGGACGTGTAATAGAATAGCCCTCTTGGTTTCCGATGTATGCCATCTCTCTTGGGTTTTAATCCATTAGAGAGTTAACCCCGCTCTGATACCAATTGTTAGTATCAAGAGCACTAAGAGGGGGGGGGGGGGGGTGAATTAGTGCAGCGGAAAACCTTCTGCGATTAAAATCGAAAACTGCTTTCGTTCGATATAAGTGATTTTGGTAAGAAAGCTGATTCGTAAATCACTTCAACTTTTGACTAGGAGAGATGCAGCAAAGATATGAACGCAGTTTGCAGTTATGATGGAAATCAGAATATAAGCGCAAACTGAAATACGACGTTCGTACGATAAAAGCGATTTCGGTATAAAAGCTGATTCGTAAACCACTTTAACTTGAGATTAGGTGAGATGCAGTTAAACCAAGGATATAAAGGCAGTTTGCAGTTATAATGGAAATTAGAACGTAAGCGCAAACTGAAATACGACGTTCGTACGATAAAACTGATTTACGTTTTAAACCCCGATTCGGAAAGCACTGAACTTTGAAACACGTTCGTAAAAACACAGAAGGCAGTAAGCTATTGAGGAGGTTTGCAGTAAAGATAAGATGCTCAAAGTAAATGCAAACCTAGATTTAGAGTGGTTTGGTCAATCTTGACCTACTCCACTTTTGGCTTCCTCCACCGACGAGGTCACCGACGTCAACTAGAGGCCTTCCTTCAATAGGCGAAGGCCAACCACCATTTTACAGTTTCACTCCTTTTAACGGGCTTAGGAGACAACCCTTACAAAACTTTCTCTCCTCTCTTTACAACTCATAACTTGGAAGAACAGAGGGAGAAGAACTTTTGGCCTTTACAATAATTTTAAGCTCTAAGAATCAGAGAAAAAGTTCAAGATTTCGGTGTAAGTTCATACCCTTTCAGTGGTGAATGGGTGGGGTATTTATAGGCCCTAACCCAGTTCAAATTTGGAGCTCAAAACTATCAATTCCCAGAATTCCGGGATTAGGCGGTTGCACCTCCTGACTGGAGCAGTTGCACCGCTTGGCAGAGCTCGAAGACTGAGCCTCTGGGCGGTGCTACCTCCTGTCAGGGGCAGTTGCACCTCCTGACAGAGCTCGAAGATCGAGCTCAGGTGGTTGCACCACCTGACTGAGGCAGTTGCACCGCCTGGCAGAGCTCGAAGATCGAGCTCAAGCGGTGCCACCTCCTGTCAGGGGAGGTTGCACCGCCCAATCTCGCTCAGAGACTGAGCCCCAAGTGGTGCCACCGCCTGGCTGGAGCGGTTGCACCTCCCAGTCTCGCTTGGAGACTGAGCCCAGGCATTGCAACCTCCTGCCTCGGGCGGTTCAACCGCCTGGCAGAAATCAGGGTCCAAATGGGTTGATCCATTTGGCCCAATTTGGATTTTTTAGGGGCCCAATTGCCCCAAGATTAAGTTAATGGGATCACCTCCCATTTCCAACTTAATCAATGTGCTAACTACGATTTTTCCTAAGACATTTACTGCAACTTGCTCTGGTGCGTCAATCGCTTCTTCCGGCGAGCTTCCGACGAACTTCCGTCGATCATCCGATGAACCCTCGGTGATGCTCCTGCGGACTTCCGGCAAACTCCTGGACTTGCGACGATTCACTTGGCGAGTTCCAATGAGCTTCTTTGGCAAGCTTATGGACTTCTCGGATTTGTTCCCGTAGAACTTCCGACGACTGTCCGAACTTCCGTCGAACTCTCGAACACCCAACGTGATCATTGTCTTGACTCCGGCGCAACTCCTGCTGCATGTCTCACTTTCATCGTAGTTAATCCTGCACACTTATCTCCATATATAGATTAGATAACAAATGACAATTGACTTTATCATCAAAATCCGAGATTCAACAGTTCATACAATCGAGGAAAGGTAATTGGAGCATATTATTGGCATAAGGAGCATATCGATTACATATGGTAATTTCAAGGCATAATAAAGATGTAAGGAGCATTTTGGATATCATGAATGTAGAATTACGATGTCATTTCGTTCGAAGCACGTTTTGTTCATACAATCGAGGAAAGGTAATTGGAGCATATCATTGGCATAAGGAGCATATCGATGACATATGGTAATTTCAAGGCATAACAAAAACGTAAGGAGCATTTTGGATATCAATGGCATATGAAACAGTTCTGAACATATCAATGGTGAATGAAATGCTTCAGAACGTATCAATGGCATATGAAAATATTTCGGAAGCATAAGAAGCATTTCAGAACATATCAAAGAACAAATACGACATAGAAGCTCAAACGTCGTACTCTAGCATAGTGCATGTGAGGTTTAACTCAATGGTGGCTCCACGCCGTGATGAGTTCTCGACTCCATCCACGGGTAGCCCTTTCCTACTCGAGCCCTCTCACCCTGCCCAAGTGCTAGGTCGGCTCTTAATTTAATATCAAATAGATAGAAGGTGAAGTGGGATTCCAAACATAATATGGTCCATCCATTTCTGAATGACCACCAAACATAATCTAGAGCATCGCGGGCTCTAAGCACATACCCTTTACCATTTCTAGCAAAGGTCTAAATAATCCCACAAACATCAGAGTTCAAAGGGGTATTGTGAATAATGAATTTGGACATATCGGAAGCACATGCGGAACAACGAAATGTACATATGCCTTTCGAGTCAATACGATACAAACATAATCTTTCATAAATGTATTCAGATTTGAAAGAAAACAAAAGCAAGAGCATACAAGGATTTCAAGAAATCACATATAGCTCACTTGAAATAAGAAAGTTAGGTGAATTCAATGTCCAATGAAATGAAACTGGAAGAGGCACATATCGAAAGCAAATGCGGAACAATGGGATGCATGTGCCGAATCATTACGATGCAAACATGATCCTTAGATGATAGCTACAGATGTACAAATAAATAAAGGACAAAAGTATACAGGAATTTAAGGTAATAATGTAAAGCTTAACTGAAGTAAGAGTTTTTGCCGAAATCGATTTCCAAAGAAAAGAAACAAGGAAAGCTAAAATCGACCAAAGCTCGATTAAAGCAGAATTTGATAGGAACATTATATGAACGATTTGGATAACCAATTATGCTCCAATTTATACAAAATAGGTGTCATTAGAAAGCTTTGTCAATCTAGTTTTAGCAAATCAAGTTTAATAAGAATTGGAAATTACAACAGGGAGTTACAGATAATTTCGTAGCGAAAGGTCTGAAAATATTAGCTCTGTTTTACTGAATCCATAGGGTCGATGAAATTAGATGTTTCAGTTAGCAATTGTACTCTAAAAATTTCAAATCAGGTATATACAGAAAGAATTTTGAGTCTAGCTTCGAATAAGTCATCCTTTGTATGAATCTGAGTTCACAGCAGAAAGTTATAAGTAGTTAAGCAACAAGAGGTCAGCAATTTCAATCCCTGTTTTGCAGAATCTGTAGGGTTAATTTAAACAGAAGTCTTAGTAGGCATTTAAACTCCAAATCATTCGATCTTAGTATCAAAATAAAGATTTTTTGTCTACTTTCAAATGGAATAGGTCTTGTTTAAATCAGAGTTTATTTGCAAAATGTTATGACTAAAACATTACATAGAGGTCAGATTACCGAAAAATTACAGATTCATAGCTTTATATCAAAACGAAAGAAGGTTTGATTCTCAGTTGAAATCTTTCAAATTTTGCAGAATAAAAATGGAAACATAGATTAAGGTTACTGTGGGATGGGATTAGAACACTTACCTTAAAATTATTTGAATCCCAAATGTGAGAAAATTCATGAAAAACCTCAAGCTCTTCTTCTTCTTCTTCTTCTTCTTCTTCTTCTTCTTCCCTTCTCTTCTCAAACTCACGTTGGCTGCAACTCTTCAAGTTTGTTTTCTTTAACCTTTCATCTAATTATTTGGGTTTTGGCTAATGCAAAAGTTGCAAGGTGTCATGCATGCATGAAAGGGGCTAGGTGTCATCTTTAGAGCAAAGATAAGTGGCACCAAACTTAGGTTAACTAGTGACACATGTCCACTATTTTTTTTTTTTAACTTAAATCTGAATCTTTCATAAATTATATCAAACTTCTAATATTTACTCTTAGGTCCCTAGCCATAAACATTTAATATAATGTCATTTAATATAAAATAATTATTAAATAATCCTTATTTTTACAAACAAACCTTTTACTAATTTTTTTTTTTAAAATGGGGGATGTTACACCTCCCAACCCTAACTTAATCTATACTCTAACTATGACAATTACGACATGATTATTACAATTCTGTGTTCCGGTGCGTCAATCGCTTCTTCCGGTAAGCTTTCGGCGTACTTTCGGCGAACATCCGACGAGCCCTCGGCGATGCTCCGGTGGACTCCCGGCAAGCTCTTGGGCTTTACGACAATATTCTTGGCGAGTTCCGATGAGCTTCTATGGCAAGCTCCTGGACTTCTCGGTTGGTTCTACAGAACTTTCGATGAATGTCTGGACTTCCGACGAACTCTCATACTCCCAACGTGATCTTGATCTTAACTCTAGCACAACACCTACTACATGTCTTACTGCTATCGTAGTTAATCCTGCACACTTTTCTCAACATATAGATGTTAGGATCAAGAGCACTAAGAGGGGTCTGGGGGTGGGGGGAGGGGGGGGAGGGGGGAGGGGGGGGAGGGGGGGCGAGGTGGCGGGGGATGTGTGGGGGTGGATTGAATTAGTGTAGTGGATAACTTTCGATGATTTAAAATGATGTTCGTACGATAAAAACACTTTCGATGAAAAACCATTTCAGAAAGTTCTTCACCTTAAGATTAAATGAAGTACAGTTGAAGAAAAGCAATGGAGGCAGTTTGCAATTAAGATAGAGAGCATAATGTAAATGCAAACCAAGATTTAGAGTGGTTCGGTCAATCTTGACCTACATCCACTTTTGGCATCCTCATCCGATGAGGTCACTGATGTCCACTAAAGGCCTTCCTTCAATAGGCGAAGGCGAACCATCCTTTTATAGCTTTACTCCTTTTGATGGGCTTAGGAGATAACCCTTATAGATTTTCACTCCTCTCTTGAATGATCAAAACTTAGATGAAAAGAGAGAGAAGAACTTTTGGCCTTTTATAACACTTTTGAGCTCTCAAATTCTCAGAATAAGATTAAGATTTCGGTACCCTTTCATGCAGGAAAGGGTGGGGTTTATATAGGCCCCAACTGGTTCAAATTTGGAGCTAAAAAATATCATCTCCCAGATTTCCGTGGTCTTGGCGGTACTACCGCCTGACACAGCTCGGAGAACGAGCTCAGGTAGTCCAATCGCCTAACAGGGGCGGTACCACTGCCTGACTTCACTCGGAGACCGAACTTAGGCGGTGCCACCGCCTGATAGGGGCGGTACCACCGCCCAGCATTCCTGGGAGACTGAGCTCTTAGGATTCGACGATTTAAAACGACGTTCGTACAATAAAAATACTTTCGATGAAAAACCATTTTGGAAAGTTCTTCAACTTAAGATTAAGTGAAGTACAGTTGAAGAAAAGCAATGGAGAAAGTTTGCAGTTAAGATAGAGAGCAGAATGTAAATGCAAACCGAGAATTAGAGTAGTTCGGTCAATCTTGACCTACATCCTGCTAGTCATAGGTGCCCAGCAAGCCAATCACGTGAGTGATGGCACGTGTGACTTGATACAGAATCTTTTTGCTTATTATATTTTGACCTATATCACTTTATAACTATTGCATAAATGCATACATATATTGTGATGTCCTTGGATTTGTGCAATGGGAATCGGATCGTGATGAGATCACGATAATGAGATCGATTCACCTGTAAACACATATCCTAAATAATCCCGGTCATAGGTTACTCGAGAGGGACATCGTGATAACCGGATAGACTGGTGTGCTGTATACCCGTCCATATGTTGGATGCAGCTGGTCTCATAGCTGCTCGTGTAGGGACACTAGGGATACAGTACAGGTGCTCATTGGAGAATGAGTTCGCTGATTGATCTGCTTACGGAATGCTGGATGGTTGATGATGTCTTATTGTCAGACAGCAATTCCGTAGTCCTAGTGGTGTATGTGGTCCTTAGACTTTAGACACCAAGGATGTCCTGTATGAGTGCTCCACTCTTTGATACCAGACTTATAGGTTTGGTTGTCCCAGATCTAGTACAACTGGTCATTGGGAGTGGTAGTCGACCTTACGAGGGCTATTGAGTGTCGATAGAGGATCATCCACTCTCGGCGTCATGAGAGGAATATCCCATGTGTTCTTGCTCAGACAAATCCCTGGCCAGGGTCATTCGGGTTGAGAGAGAAAGAGTTCTCCGGGAGAATCCGATTAGAGCGAGACTCGAGTAGAAACCGTATGGGTCTGACAACACCATGCTCGATATACGCTCTCTGGGATATTAGATGGATGAGGGACTATAGGTACATGGTAACTGAGGACAGATAGGTCCAATGGATTGGATTCCCCTGTGTCGTCTGGGGACTACGGCGTAGTGGCCTAGTACTTCCGTAGTCGATGAGTCAAGTGATTTATTACAGAAATAATAATTCACTGAGTTAGAAGGAGTTCTAACAGGTATGACTCACGGCTAGCTCGATATTGGGCCTAGAGGGTCGCACACATATGGTAGGTATTGCGACGAGTAGAGGTTCTGATATGAGATATCCGACGGAGCCCTTGTCTTATTGGATGTAGATCCAATACCCACTAGAGGAGGACCCATTAGGGTTTGACAGGGGACCTCTATAAATAGGAGGGATTCAGAGCCTCATAGGCTAGAGCTTTTGCTTGCCTTTCCTATTCTCCTCTTCCTCTCCACCTCAGATCAGGCCTGGAGTTTTTGAGGAGCGTCGTCTCAACCCTACTGTGTGGATCACCGCTAGAGAGGAGGACGCTTGACCTCCTTTACCCTCTCCTAAGGATCTGCAAGGAAACAGGGATATACGATCTCCCTAGGTAACACAATCTACTCTATACGCAGTTTCATGTTTCGCGGATTTTTGCGCACCAATCTTCGCACGACGAGGAACATCTTTTTGGGAATCGGGGATTTTGTTTTCTTGTTCTTTCGATGCGCATGTGTTGTCGCCCTCAATGATTTCCCAACAGTGGTATCAGAGCCAGGTTGTTCGTGCGAATGATTGATTTTGAACTGCATGTGTTGTGTTTAGGAAGAATTTTGACGTCAAAATCGTTGACGCAAAAACAAGGAAGGGCAGCAACAGTTGCTGCCCTCGATCCGCGTGCGTACAGCGCAACCGAAGGCGAGCAGAACAGGGGCTGCGTTTGCAGCAACCGGCCGGCGGCCTGCTTGCAGCAGGCTTGCTGCCGGCGGGGCTGGCAGCCCACGGGCAGAGGCGCCGCTGGGCAGCGGCACCTGCCGCCGCAAGGAAGCGGCGCTTGCTGCCGCAAGGAAGCGGCGCCTGCCGCCGCAGGGCAGCGACCCCTGGCGCCGCTGCTCCAGGGGGCGAAACCCCCCCCCCCACAGGGGCGGCCGCCCGGCGGGACAGCACCCCCTGCGGAGGCAGCGGCGCCCGAAGGGGGCGCCCACCCGCAACGGCAGCGCAGCCAGCAGGCGTGCCGCCTGCAGGCTGCTAGTCATAGGTGCCCAGCATGCCAATCACGTGAGTGATGGCACGTGTGACTTGATACAGAATCTTTTTTCTTATTATATTTTGGCGTATATCACTTTATAACTTTTGCATAAATGCATATATATATTGTGATGTCCTTGGATTTGTGCAATGGGAATCAGATCGTGATGAGATCACGATAATGAGATCGATTCACCTTTAAACACATATCCTAAATAATCCCGGTCATAAGTTACTCGAGAGGGACATCGTGATAACCAGATAGACTGGTGTGCTGTATACCAGTCCATATGATGGATGCAGTTGGTCTCATAGCTGCTCGTGTAGGGACACTAGGGATACAGTACAGGTGCTCATTGGAGAATGAGTTCACTGATTGATCCGCTTACGGAATGCTGGATGGTTGATGATGCCTTATTGTCAGACAGCGATTCCGTAGTCCTAGTGGTGTATCTGGTCCTTAGACTTGAGACACCAAGGATGTCCTGTATGAGTGCTCCACTCTTTGATACCAGACTTATAGGTTTGGCTGTCCCAGATCTAGTACAGCTGGTCATTGGGAGTGGTAGTCGACCTTACGAGGGCTACTGAGTGTCGACAGAGGATCATCCACTCTCGGCGTCATGAGAGGAATATCCCATGTGTTCTTGCTCAGAAAAATCCCTGGCCAGGGTCATTCGGGTATAGTGAGAAAGAGTTCTCCGGGAGAATCCGATTAGAGCTAGACTTGAGTAGAAACCATATGGGTCTGACAGCACCATGCTCGATATACAGTCTCTGGGATATTAGATGGATGAGGGACTATAGGTACATGGTAACTGAGGACAGATAGGTCCAATGGATTGGATTCCCCTGTATCATTTGGGGACTACGGTGTAGTGGCCTAGTACGTACGTAGTCGATGAGTCGAGTGAATTATTACAGTGATAATAATTCACTGAGTTAGAAGGAGTTCTGACAGGTATGACTCACGGCCAGCTCGATATTGGGCCTAGAGGGTCACACACATATGGTAGGCATTGAGATGAGTAGAGGTTCGGATATGAGATATCCGACGGAGCCCTTGTCTTATTGGATGCAGATCCAATACCCACTAGGGAAGGACCCATTAGGGTTTGACACGGGATCTCTATAAATAGTAGGGATTCACAGCCTCATAGGCTAGAGTCTTTGCTTGCCCTTCCTATTCTCCTCTCCCTCTCTACCTCAGAGTAGGCCTGGAGTTTTGAGGAGTGTCGTCGCAACCCTGCTGTGTGGATCACCGCTAGAGAGGAGGACGCTTGACCTCCTTCACCCTCTCCTAAGGATCTGCAAGGAAACAGGGATATACGATCTCCCTAGGTAACAATCTCTATACGCAGTTTTGTGTTTTGCGCATTTTTTGCGCACCAATCTTCGCACAACGACGAACATCTTTTTGGGAATCGGGGATTTTTGTTTTCTTGTTCTTCCGTTGCGCATATGATGTCGCCCCCCATGATTTCCCAACAGTGGTATCAGAGCCAGGTTGTTCTTGCGAATGATTGGTTTTGAACTGTGTGTGTTGTGTTTAGGAAGAATATTGACGTCAAAATCGTTGACGCAAAAGCGAGGAAGGACAGCAACAGTTGCTGCCCTCGATCTGCATGCCTGCAGCCACCTGTAGTCGCAGCCGCAGCCAGGCAGCATAGCACCGGCGCATGTGCAAGCGCTATGCCTGCACGACGGTCTGCTTACAGCAGGCTTGCTGTTGGCGGGGCTGGCAGCCCACGGGTAGAGGCGCCGCAAGGCAGCGGCGCCTACCGCCGCTACTCCCGCGGGCGAAACTCCCCCACAAGGGCGGCCGCCCGGCGGTACAACACTGTCTGCGGAGGCAGCGGCGCCCGAAGGGGGCACCCACCCGCAGCGGCATCACCCGCAGTGCCCTCGCCCCGCCGCACTGGCCGCTGCCGACAGGTTGGCGGCGGCGGCAGCAGCGAAAAGGGGAAAGGGTATTAGGGTTTTCTAGGCAAAAGATAGTTTTGCCCCTCGAAATTTGAGAAATTACAGTTTCTGTCTTTTGTCCAAATTACAAAAATACCCTTAGGAATTGAGAAATTCCCTACATGTCCCTGATTTCAGAAAAATATTAATTAATTAAAAGGTTTAGTTGATTATTATTTTTATTATTATCTAGTTGTCCTACATGATGATGATTATTTTTTAATTAATTAATCATGGACCGTGTGTTGTGTGTACTAGTGATTATTATTATTGAGGTCTGCGAACCTGCATTATATTTCTCATTTATTGTCGGGCTTGCGTGCCTATGATTAAGTTGTAATCACATGAGGAGGCACAGCGGGAGCGTGGATGCGATAGCGGGACCCACAAGACGGACGATCGTGATGCATGGAGATGCATCAAGATGTCGACGGAACCGACGAGGACGAGATGGACGATCACAGGGCATGGAGATGCACCGTTGCACACATAGACCTTGATGTGAATGATTAGGCCTACTGGCTCGGGCCTAATCATATTAGGTTGTGGTCCATGATCATCTGATGTGATTGCTTATACACATACTAGATATATATATATATATTTGCATGCGATGTAGATATATATTAAATATGTATATGTGTGACATGTCATATTAGGAGACCAAATTATAGAAACATCTCTCGATAATATTAAGTCGGTAAACGTGAGGCAATTAGATTGACCCACGTGGCCTTCCATCATTATGAGTAGGAACCGATTCCCGGTGTAGGTTGAGTTGGTCGAGTCCCTCGAGACTCACCTATATCGCGATTCGCTATCTTGCTTACGACATAGAGATGTCACCGGTGACCTGAGGGCATGGTATGCTTGGTCGAGTCCCTCGTGGGTATATCATCAAATCAGACTCATCTTGTAACGAAGGTGTTGACTTAACCGAGCATCATGGTTGGTCGAGTCCCTCGAGGCCATGGTGATTCGGAGGCCGAACAGGACGGGAATCACAAGGAGTTGTGATCGGCAAGAGTTGCCTACCTTTTAGGCTTAGTGTGATTGGTCGAGTCCCTCGAGGTTACACTAAGACGCTGATTGGATCCTGATCCCCACTAGAAGTCTGCCGGAGACTTTCGTTTCACGTGCTAAGGGTGTCGCGTGACTCGTTAGTAAAATAGTGGGAGCATATTAAGATAGAAGTCCATATCTTGATAGTTTATTTCTTGCAAAATCTGCATGTTATTCATTTCTGCTACATCTTTATTTTCAGAAAATGTCGCTTTCGAATCCCTTACGTGGCATACTTGATGTCAACCGCCTCACTGGTCCAAATTATACGGATTGGCTCCGTAACTTGAGAATTGTTCTCATAGCGGAGAAAATCGTGTACGTCCTTGATACAATGATGCCTACGCCCGAAGAAGGGGCAAGCGAGGATGAGATTGCTCGTTACGTGAAGTACATTGATGACTCCACTCTTGCTCAGTGCTATATGTTGGGCTCTATGACTCCAGAGTTACAGAGACAACATGAAAAGATGGATGCCAGATCCATTCTCCTACATGTTCGCAAATTGTTTGAGGAACAGGGAAGGACTCAACGATATGAGATATCTAAGAGCCTTTTCCGCGCTAGGATGACTGAGGGGACACCGGTTCAGAACCATGTCCTAAAGATGATTGAGTGGATAGAGAAACTCACAGGTCTAGGAATGGTCCTAGAGCATAACTTGTGTGTGGACATTGTGCTTCAGTCCCTACCAGATTCCTTTTCACAGTTCATAATGAATTTTAATATGAACAAGCTTGAGGTGACTCTCCCAGAGCTCCTCGATAGGTGCCCAGCAAGCCAATCACGTGAGTGATGGCACGTGTGACTTGATACAGAATATTTTTTCTTATTATATTTTGGCGTATATCACTTTATAACTATTGCATAAATGCATATATATATTGTGATGTCCTTGGATTTGTGGAATGGGAATCGGATCGAGATGAGATCACGATAATGAGATCGATTCACCTTTAAACACATATCCTAAATAATCCCGGTCATAGGTTACTCGAGAGGGACATCGTGATAACCGGATAGACTGGTGTGCTGTATACCCGTCCATATGATGGATGCAGCTGGTCTCATAGCTGCTCGTGTAGGGACACTAGGGATACAGTACAGGTGCTCATTGGAGAATGAGTTCACTGATTGATCCGCTTATGGAATGCTGGATGGTTGATGATGCCTTATTGTCAAACAGCGATTCCGTAGTCCTAGTGGTGTATCTGGTCCTTAGACTTGAGACACCAAGGATGTCCTGTATGAGTGCTCCACTCTTTGATACCAGACTTATAGGTTTGGTTGTCCCAGATCTAGTACAACTGGTCATTGGGAGTGGTAGTCGACCTTACGAGGGCTATTGAGTGTCGACAGAGGATCATCTACTCTCGGCGTCATGAGAGGAATATCCCATGTGTTCTTGCTCAGACAAATCCCTGGCCAGGGTCATTCGGGTTGAGAGAGAAAGAATTCTCCGGGAGAATCCGATTAGAGCGAGATTTGAGTAGAAACCGTATGGGTCTGACAGCACCATGCTCGATATACGATCTCTGGGATATTAGATGGATGAGGGACTATAGGTACATGGTAACTGAGGACAGACAGGTCCAATGGATTGGATTCCCCTATATCGTCTCGGGACTACGGCGTAGTGGCCTAGTACGTCCGTAGTCTTTGAGTCGAGTGAATTATTACAAAGATAATAATTCACTGAGTTAGAAGGAGTTCTGATAGGTATGACTCACGGCCAACTCGATATTAGGCCTAGAGGGTCAAACACATATGGTAGGCATTGCGATGAGTAGAGGTTCGGATATGAGATATCCGACGGAGCCCTTGTCTTATTGGATGCAGATCCAATACTCACTAGGGAAGGACCCATTAGGGTTTGACACGGGATCTCTATAAATAGGAGGGATTCACAGCCTCATAGGCTAGAGTCTTTGCTTGCCCTTCCTATTCTCCTCTCCCTCTCCACCTCAGAGTAGGCCTGGAGTTTTGAGGTGCGTCGTCGCAACCCTGCTGTGTGGATCACCGCTAGAGAGGAGGACGCTCGACCTCCTTCACCCTCTCCTAAGGATCTGCAAGGAAACTGGGATATACGATCTCCCTAGGTAACACAATCTCTATACGCAATTTTGTGTTTTGCAGATTTTTTGCGCACCAATCTTCGCACGACGACGAACATCTTTTTGGGAATCGGGGATTTTTGTTTTCTTGTTCTTCCGCTACGCATATGATGTCGCCCCCCATGATTTCCCAACACAGGCGAGGGCAGTGCCCTCATTCGCCGCACAGGCCGCCGCCGGCACGGTGGTGGCGGCAGCACCAGCGTAAGGGGGAAAGGGCATTAGGGTTTTCTAGGCAAAAGTCAATTTTGCCCCTCGGAATTTGAGAAATTCCAATTTCTATCTTTTGTCCAAATTAGGAAAATACCCCTATAAATTCATAAATTCACTAAATGTCCCTGATTTCAGAAAATATTAATTAATTAAAAGGTTTAGTTGATTATTATTATTTTTATTATCTAGTAGTCCTACATGATGATGATTATTTATACATGTGATGTATGATGTGTGGACGGATGATAATGGACCGTGTGATGTGTGTACTTGTGATTATTATTATTGAGGTCTGCGAGCCTCCATTATATTTCTCATTTTTTGTCGGGCCTGCGTGCCTATGATTAAGTTGTAATCACATGAGGAGGCGCAGCGGGAGCGTGGATGCGATAGCGGGACCCACGAGACGAACGATCGCGATGCAAGAAGATGCATCAAGATGTCGACGGAACCGACGAGGACGAGATGGACGATCACAGGGCATGGAGATGCACCGTTGCACACATAGATCTTGATGTGAGTGATTAGGCCTACTGGCTCGGGCCTAATCACATTAGGTTGTGGTCCATGATCATTTGGTGTGATTGTTTATACACATACTAGATATGTATATATATTTGCATGCGATGTAGATATATATTAAATATGTATATGTGTGACATGTCATATTAGGAGACCAAATCTTAGAAACATCTCTCGATAATATTAAGTCGGTAAACGTGAGGCAATTAGATTGACCCACGTGGCCTTCCATCGTTATAAGTAGGAACCGATTCCCGGTGTAGGTTGAGTTGGTCGAGTCCCTCGAGACTCACCTATATCGTGATTCGCTATCTTGCTTACGACATAGAGATGTCACCGGTGACCTGAGGGCATGGTATACTTGGTCGAGTCCCTCGAGGGTATATCATCAAATCAGACTCATCTTGTAACGAAGGTGTTGACTTAACCGAGCATCATGGTTGGTCGAGTCCCTCGAGGCCATGGTGATTCGGAGGCCGAACAGGACGGGAATCACAAGGAGTTGTGATTGGTAAGGGTTGCCTACCTTTTAGGCTTAGTGTGATTGGTCGAGTCACTCGAGGTTACACTAAGACGCTGATTGGATCCTAATCCCCACTAGAAGTCTGCCGAAGACTTCCGTTTCACGTGCTGAGGGTGTCGCGTGACTCGTTAGTAAAATAGTGGGAGCATATTAAGATAAAATTCCATATCTTAATAGTTTATTTCTTGCAAAATCTACATGTTATTCATTTCTGCTGCATCTTTATTTTCAGAAAATGTCGCTTTCGAATCCCTTACGTGGCATACTTGATGTCAACCACCTCACTGGTCTAAATTATACGGATTGGCTCCGTAACCTGAGAATTGTTCTCACAGCGGAGAAAATCGTGTACGTCCTTGATACAGTGATGCCTACGCCCGATGAAGGGGCAAACGAGGATGAGATCGCTCGCTACGTGAAGTACATTGATGACTCCACTCTTGCTCAGTGCTATATGTTGGGCTCTGACTCCTGAGTTACAGAGACAACATGAAAAGATGGATGCCAGATCAATTCTCTTACATGTCCGCAAATTGTTTGAGGAACCGGGAAGGACTCAGCGATATGAGATATCTAAGAGCCTCTTCCACGCTAGGATAACTGAGGGGACACCGGTTCAGAACCATGTCCTAAAGATGATTGAGTGGATAGAGAAACTCACAGGTCTAGGAATGGTCCTAGAGCATAACTTGTGTGTGGACATTGTGCTTCAGTCCCTACCAGATTCCTTTTCACAGTTCATAATGAATTTTAATATGAACAAGCTTGAGGGGACTCTCCCAGAGCTCCTCAATATGTTGAGGGAGGCAGAGAGTACTATTAAGAAAGAGAAGCCAGTTCTCTACACTGGTGAGACCAGAAAGAAAAGGAAAGCAGAAAGGTCCCTTAAGAAGGGAAAGGGCAAGGGCAGACCAGGTAAAGCAAAGGTTGCTAAGAAAGACCCAGTAAAGGACAAAGGCCAATGCTTCCACTATGGTAAAGATGGGCATTGGAAGAGGAACTGCAAAGAGTACCTTGCAGAAAGGGCGAAATGGAAGCTTGGAGAAACTTCAGGTATATTCATGATCAATCTCCAATTGGTAGATTTTTGTGATAATGCATTGGTATTTGATACCAATATTGCTTATCACATCTACAATTTATTGTAAATTCTAGCAAAGCCGAGGGGAGATTGACGAGAGGAATATTGCATAAAGGTTTGTTTATGCAAGACACTACTCCACATATCATGAATGTAAGTGTCTAAGAGGAAACGAGATGAGGTGAACAGTGCATACCTATGGCATTGTAGGTTAGGTCAGATCCATGAAAGAAGGATTCAAAAGTTGCTAAATAATGGATATCTAGATCCATTCGACTATGTGTCATATGCAACTTGCGAGCCTTGCCTTCGTGAAAAACTGATCAACTCTCCATTTGATGGAACTAGAGAGAGAGTCACTGAGTTGTTGGAACTCATACATAGTGATGTATGTGGATCCATGTCAACTCATGCCATTGGAGATTACTCCTACTTCATTACATTTACTAATGATTTCTCAAGGTATGGATATGTGTACTTAACGAAGTACAAGTCCGTGGCCTTTGAGAAATTCAGAGAGTATAGGAATGAGGTGGAGAACCAAACTGGAAAGAGTATCAAAACTCTTCGATCAGATCGAGGAGGTGAGTACTTAAGTACAAAGTTTACTTAGTTCCTCAGGGACCATAGGATATTATCCCAATGGACACCTCCTTATACACCTCAGCTCAATGGTGTCTTTGGAAGGAGGAATCGTACGCTATTAGATATGGTACGGTCCATGATGAGTTTCGCTGACCTACCCATCTTATTCTAGGGATATACCCTAGAGACCACAGCTTACCTTCTGAACAGAGTTCCAACTAAGTCGGTAGTGTCTACACTATATGAGATATGGAAAGGGAAGAAGCCTGATCTTAAGGTTGTTAAGATTTGGGGCTGCCCTACCCACGTTAAAAGACATAACCCCGATAAGTTAGAATCAAGGACAGAGCGATGCAGATTTGTGGGATACCCCAAGAAAACTTGTGGGTATTATTTCTTTCATCTCGAGGACCAAAAGGACTTTGTAGCTAAGAGAGTAGTGTTCCTTGAGAAGGAACACATTCTTGGCGGAGACAGTGGGAGAATGATAGAGTTGAGCGAGGTTGGAGAACCAAGCTCAAGCACCACTCTACAGCCCGAGTCTGTTCAGTTACCTAATACACAAGTTTCAACTTTACGCAGGTCTGATAGAGTATCCTATCCTCCTGAAGGATATGTGGGACATATTAGAGGAGAGGATGTTGAGGATATTGATCCTTAGACCTACGAGGAGGCCATTATGAGTATAGACTCCGGGAAGTGGCAAGAAGCCATGAATTCTGAGATGGATTCTATGTACTCCAAAAAGGTTTGGAACCTAGTTAATGCGGCCGAAGGTATTGTACCCATCGGTAGCAAGTGGATCTTTAAGAAAAAGATTGGAGTAGATGGAAAGGTCGAGACCTATAAAGCAAGGCTAGTGGCTAAGGGGTATCGTCAAAGGCAAGGTGTTGATTACGACGAAACCTTCTCGCCCGTAGCAATGCTAAAATCCATCAGAATTCTATTGGCTATTGCAGCACACTATGATTATGAGATCTGGTAGATGGATGTGAAAACCGCATTCCTCAATGGGAACCTCGAGGAGGAGGTGTATACGATGCAACCTGAGGGACTCATGTCCAAGAACTACCCAGATAAGGTGTGTAGGTTGCTTAGATCCATTTATGGACTAAAGCAAGCTTCCCGAAGTTGGAACATAAGATTTGATGAGGCAATCAGATCTTATGACTTCGTTAAGAACGAAGATGAGCCTTGTGTGTACAAGAAGGTAAGTGGGAGCGCTATCACCTTTTTGGTGATATATGTGGATGACATCCTCATTATTGGGAATGATGAAGGAATGCTATCCACAGTAAAGACTTGGTTATCTAGATACTTCTTCATAAAGGACTTAGGGGAAGCATCCTATATCTTGGGGATTAGAATCTATAGAGATAGATCCAAGAGGATGCATGGCTTGTCCCAGTCCAGGTACATAGAAACCATTGTCAAAAGTTTTGGCATGGAAAATTCTAAGAAAGGGCGAACATGGATATGATACCTTATGCCTCAGTAATAGGGTCTATCATGTATGCCATGCTATGTACTAGGCGTGATATAGTACATGCTCTGAGTGTCACGAGCAGGTATCAGGCGGATCTAGGCTTGGAGCACTAGAAAGCAGTAAAGTGTATCCTTAAGTACTTGAGAAGGACTAAGGATCTTTTACTAGTATATGGAGGTAATAGCCTTAAGGTTGAAGGCTACACAGACTCAAGTTTTCAGTCTGATGTCGATGATAGCAAGTCGAATTCAGGGTATGTGTACACCTTGAATGGAGGAGCAGTGTGCTGGAAGAGTTCCAAGCAAGATACTACTGCTGACTCGACCACAAAGGCGGAGTACATTGCTGCATTAGATGTAGCAAAGGAGGGAGTCTGGGTGAAGAAGTTCATCACAGATTTAGGAGTCGTTCCGGGTAGCGAGGAGCCGATCTCCATATATTGCGACAACAACGGGACGATTACTCAAATAAGGGAACCCGGGTCTCATTAGAAGTGTTCTGAGGAGGTTCCAACTTATCAGAGAGATCGTAACCCGAGGATATGTAGCAGTGGAAAGAGTTCCATCCGAAGATAAAATTGCAGATCCACTAACAAAGCCATTGTCTCATTTTGTCTTTGAGCGTCACAGGGGTCTGATGGGGATCAGACACATAGGTGATTGGCTTTAGGTCAAGTGGGAGATTGCTAGTCATAGGTGCCCAGCAAGCCAATCATGTGAGTGATGGCACGTGTGACTTGATACAGAATCTTTTTGCTTATTATATTTTGGTGTATATCACTTTATAACTATTGCATAAATGCATACATATATTGTGATGTCCTTGGATTTGTGCAATGGGAATCGGATCGTGATGAGATCACGATAATGAGATCGATTCACCTTTAAACACATATCCTTAATAATCCCGGTCATAGGTTACTCGAGAGGGACATCGTGATAACCGGATAGACTGGTGTGCTGTATACCCGTCCATATGATGGATGCAGCTGGTCTCATAGTTGCTCGTGTAGGGACACTAGGGATACAGTACAGGTGCTCATTGGAGAATGAGTTCACTGATGGTTGATGATGCCTTATTGTCAGACAGCAATACCGTAGTCCTAGTGGTGTATCTGGTCCTTAGACTTGAGACACCAAGGATGTCCTGTATGAGTGCTCCACTCTTTGATACCAGACTTATAGGTTTGGCTGTCCCAGATCTAGTACAGCTGGTCATTGGGAGTGGTAGTCGACCTTACGAGGGCTATTGAGTGTCGATAGAGGATCATCCACTGTCATCCACTGTCATTCTTGCTCAGACATATCCCTGGCCAGGGTCATTCGGGTTGAGAGAGAAAGAGTTCTCCGGGAGAATCCGATTAGAGCGAGACTCGAGTAGAAACCGTATGGGTCTGACAACACCATGCTCGATATACGCTCTCTGGGATATTAGATGGATGAGGGACTATCGGTACACGGTAAATGAGGACAGACAGGTCCAATGGATTGGATTCCCCTGTATCGTCTAGGGACTACGGCGTAGCGGCCTAGTACTTCCGTAGTCGATGAGTCAAGTGAATTATTACAGAGATAATAATTCACTGAGTTAAAAGGAGTTCTAACAGGTATGACTCAAGGCCAGCTCGATATTGGGCCTGGAGGGTCATACACATATGGTAGGTATTGCGACGAGTAGAGGTTCTGATATGAGATATCCGACGGAGCCCTTGTCTTATTGGATGTAGATCCAATACCCACTAGAGGAGGACCCATTAGGGTTTGACAGGGGACCTCTATAAATAGGAGGGATTCAGAGCCTCATTGGCTAGAGCTTTCGCTTGCCTTTCCTATTCTCCTCTTCCTCTCCACCTCAGATCAGGCTTGGAGTTTTTGAGGAGCGTCGTCGCAACCCTGCTGTGTGGATTACCGCTAGAGAGGAGGATGCTTGACCTCCTTGACCCTCTCCTAAGGATCTGCAAGGAAACAGGTATATACGATCTCCCTAGGTAACACAATCTACTCTATACGCAGTTTCATGTTTCGCGGATTTTTGCGCACCAATCTTCGCACGACGACGAACATCTTTTTGGGAATCGGGGATTTTGTTTTCTTGTTCTTCCGCTGCGCATGTGATGTCGCCCCCATGATTTCCCAACACATCCACTTTTGGCTTCCTCCTCCGATGAGGTCACCGATGTCCACTAGAGGCCTTCCTTCAATAAGTGAAGGCTAACCATCCTTTTATAGCTTTACTCCTTTTGATGGGCTTAGGAGACAACCCTTACAAATTTTCACTTCTCTCTTGAATGATCAAAACATAGATGAAAAGAGGGAGAAGAACTTTTGGCATTTTACAACACTTTTGAGCTATCAAATTCTCAGAATAAGATCAATATTTTCGTGCCCTTTCATGCAGGAAAGGGTAGGGTTTATATAGGCCCCAATTGGTCCTAATTTGGAGCTCAAAAATGTCATCTCTCGGATTTTTGAGGTCCTGGCGGTACTACAGCGATAACTGGGCGGTACTACCGCCTGACACAGTTCGGAGATCGAGCTCAGGCGGTACCATCACCTGATATGGGCGGTACCATTGTCCAGCATTCCTGGGAGACTGAGCTCCTAGACGGTGCCATCGCCGGCCAAGAATTCTGGGTCCGAATAGGCTAATCCATTCAGCCCAATTTGGGTCTATCAAGGGCCTAATTGTCCCAGATTAAGTTAATGGGATCACCTCCCATTCCTAACTTAATCAACATGCTAACTACGATATTTAAGACATTAATACTATAACTTGCTCTGGTGCATCAATTGCTTATTCCAGCGAGCTTTCGGCGAACTTCTGGCGAACATCCGACGAACCCTCGGCGATGCTCCTGCGGACTTCCGACAAAGGACTTGGTTATCTAGATACTTCTTCATAAAGGACTTAGGGGAAGCATCCTATATCTTGGGGATTAGAATCTATAGAGATAGATCCAAGAGGATGCATGGCTTGTCCCAGTCCAGGTACATAGAAACCATTGTCAAAAGTTTTGGCATGGAAAATTCTAAGAAAGGGCGAACATGGATATGATACCTTATGCCTCAATAATAGGGTCTATCATGTATGCCATGCTATGTACTAGGCCTGATATAGCGCATGCTCTGAGTGTCACGAGAAGGTATCAGGCGGATCCAGGCTTGAGCACTGGAAAGCAGTAAAGTGTATCCTTAAGTACTTGAGAAGGACTAAGGATCTTTTACTTGTATATAGAGGTAATAGCCTTAAGGTTGAAGGCTACAATGACTCAAGTTTTCAATCTGATGTCGATGATAGCAAGTCGAATTCAGGGTATATGTACACCTTGAATGGAGGAGCAGTGTGCTGGAAGAGTTCCAAGCAATATACTACTATTGACTCGACCATAGAGGCAGAGTACATTGCTGCATCAGATGCACCAAAGGAGGGAGTCTGGGTGAAGATGTTAATCACAGATTTGGGAGTCGTGCCAGATAGCGAGAAGCCGACTTCCTTATATTGCGACAACTATAGGGCGATTACTCAAATAAGGGAACCCGGGTCTCATCAGAAGTGTTCTGAGGAGGTTCCAGCTTATCAGGTAGATCGTAACCCGAGGAGATGTAGCAATGGAAAGAGTTCCATCCGAAGATAACATTGTAGATCCACTGACAAAGCCGTTGTCTTAGATTGTCTTTAAGCGTCATAGGGGTCTGATGGGGATCAAACACATAGGTGATTGGCTTTAGGTCAAGTGGGAGATTGCTAGTCATAGGTGCCCAGCAAGCCAATCACGTGAGTGATGACACGTGTGACTTGATACACAATCTTTTTGCTTATTATATTTTGGCGTATATCACTTTATAATTATTGCATATGTGCATATATATATTGTGATGTCCTTGGATTTGTGCAATGGGAATTGGATCGTGATGAGATCACGATAATGAGATCGATTCACATTTAAATACATATCTTAAATAATCCCGGTCATAGGTTACTTGAGAGGGACATCGTGACAACCGGACAGACTGGTGTGCTATATACCCGTCCATATGATGGATGTAGTTGGTCTCATAGTTGCTTGTGTAGGGACACTAGGGATACAGTATAGGTGCTCATTGGAGAATGAGTTCACTGATTGATCCGCTTACGGAATGCTGGATGGTTGATGATGCCTTATTGTTAGACAGCGATTCCGTAGTCCTAGTGGTGTATCTGGTCCTTAGACTTGAGACACCAAGGATGTCCTGTATGAGTGCTCCACTCTTTGATACCAAACTTATAGGTTTGGCTGTCCTAGATCTAGTACAACTGGTCATTGGGAGTGGTAGTCGACCTTACGAGGGCTATTGAGTGTCGATAGAGGATCATCCACTCTCGGCATCATGAGAGGAATACCCCATGTGTCCTTGCTTTGACAAATCTCTAGCCAGGGTCATTCGGGTTGAGAGAGAAAGAGTTCTTCAGGAGAATCCGATTAGAGCGAGACTCGAGTAGAAATCGTATGGGTCTGACAACTCCATGCTCGATATACGGTCCTTGGGATATTAGATGGATGAGGGACTATAAGTACATGGTAACTGAGGACAGACAGGTCCAATGGATTGGATTCCCCTGTATTGTCTGGGGACTACGACGTAGTGGCCTAGTATGTCCATAGTCGATGAGTTAAGTGAATTATTACAGAGATAATAATTCACTGAGTTAGAAGGAGTTCTGACGGGTATGACTCACGGCCAGCTCGATATTCGGCCTAGAGGGTTACACATATGGTAGGCATTGCGATGAGTAGAGGTTCGGATATGAGATATCCGACGGAGCCCATGTCTTATTGGATGCAGATCCAATACCCACTAGGGGAGGAGCCATTAGGGTTTGACAGGGGACCTCTATAAATAGGAGGGATTCAGAGCCTCATAGGCTAGTGTCTTTGATTGCCTTTCCTATTCTCCTCTCCCTCTCCACCTCAGAGCAGGCCTGGAGTTTTGAGGAGCGTTGTCGCAACCCTACTATGTGGATCACCGCTAGAGAGGATGACTATACTAGATACACTTGGACCTATTTCTTAGCTCACAAAAGTGATTGTTTAAGTGTTTCTCTAAATTTTGTAAACTCACTCAAAATGAAAATGGTTTCATGATTTTATCAATTTGGAGTGATCACGGTGGCGAATTTCAAAACCGTGACTTTCAAAATTTTTATGAAGTTAATGGATATAATCATAACTTCTCCACTCCGAGGAATCCCCAACAAAATGGAGTAGTTGAAAGAAAAAATAGAAACCTACAAGAAATGGCAAGAACGATGTTAAATGAACATAGTCTACCCAAGTATTTTTGGGTCGAAGCCGTAAATACGGCATGCTACATCATAAATAGGGTCCTAATAAGACCATCTCTATCAAAAACTCCCTATGAATTATCGAATAACAAAAAACCAAATATTTTCTATTTTAAAGTTTTCGGTTGCAAATGCTTTATTTTGAATGAAAGGGATGCCTTAGAAAAATTTGATGCTAAATCCAATGAAGGCATCTTTCTTGGTTACTCTTCCGTTTCGAAGGCTTTTCGGGTTTTTAACAAAAGAACCTTAGTAATAGAAGAGTCTATTCATGTAGTTTTTAATGAAATTTCTAATTTTAAGAAAAATGATTTTGATGATGATCTTGGTTTTGATAATTTGAATTTAAATGAACCCCCTCCTCAAAATAGCAACTTGGATGCACCTTCTTCCGAAATTTCCTTACCCAAGGAATGGAAGTATATAGATGCATATCCAAAGGAGCTAATTATAGGAGATACATCAAAAGGGGTTCAAACTCGTTCCTCTTTCAAGAATTTTTGTGCTAACGCCGCCGTCCTTTCTCAAATCGAACCTAAATGCATTGACGAGGCCATAAAAGATGATTTTTGGGTTATTGCAATGCAAGAGGAATTAAATCAATTTGAGAGGAATAAGGTATGGAAGCTTGTTCCTAGACCTAGTGACCATTTAGTCATTGGTACAAAATGGGTCTTTAGAAACAAGCAAGACGAAAATGGTATCGTGGTTAGAAACAAGGCTAGATTAGTGGCCAAAGGTTTCAACCAAGAAGAAAGTATCGATTATGAAGAAACCTTCGCTCCCGTGGTTTGATTAGAAGCCATAAGGATGCTCCTTGCCTATGCTAGTAGTAATAATTTTAAACTGTTTCAAATGGATGTCAAAAGTGCTTTCTTGAATGGTTTTATTTCCGAAGAAGTATATGTCGAACAACCTCCCGGATTTGAAAATTCTCTTCTTCCTAATCATGTATTCAAATTGACTAAGGCTCTCTATGGCTTGAAACAAGCTCCTAGAACTTGGTATGAAAGGCTTAGTTCCTTTCTTATTTTAAATAATTTTACCAAAGGCAAGGTTGATACTATATTATTTATCAAATATTTTAAAAATAATTTTCTTATTGTGCAAATTTATGTTGATGATATTATTTTTGGCTCTTCGAATGAATCACTATGTGAATCATTTGCCAAATGTATGAGTCATGAATTTGAAATGAGTTTAATGGGTGAATTAACTTTCTTTTTGGGATTACAAATCAAATAACTTAGTGATGATATATTTCTTAACCAATCTAAATATACATTAGAATTGTTAAAACGATTTAACATGGATACTTCAAAAGCAATAAACAACCCTATGAGTACTTCGACTAAGTTAGATATGGATGAAAATAGTGAAAATTTCGATCAAAAAACATATAAGGGAATGATAGGTAGTCTACTCTACCTCACCGCGACTAGACCGGATATTATGTTTAGTGTAGGACTTTGCATTAGGTTTAAATCTAATCCTAAATTATCTCATCTTAAGAGTGTTAAAAGAATATTTAAGTATCTTAAAGGAACTCCAAATTTAGGATTGTGGTATCCAAAATCTGAAAAATTCTATTTAATAGCTTATGCAGATGCCAATTTTGGCGGATGCAGGATAGATATAAAAAGTACATCCAGAACATGCCAATTTTTAGGACATGCACTTGTTTCTTGGACTTCCAAGAAACAAAATTCAGTTGTAATATCTACGGCGGAAGCCGAATACATTGCTGCAAGTGCATGCTGTGCACAAGTTGTTTGGATGAAAAATACATTAGAAGACTATGGAATTCACTTCAAAAACGTTCCCATAAAATGTGATAATACTAGTGCCATATGTCTTACCAAATATCCAATTCAGCACTCTAGAACTAAGGACATCGACGTTAGGCATCATTTCAAACACGATCATGTCCTTAACAATAATGTTGTTCTAGAATTCATTGACACAAAGCATCAATTAGCAGATATATTTATAAAAGCTTTAAATGAAGACCAATTTGAATTCATTAGAAGGGAATTAGATATGTTAAATTGTCCCTAAGAATAAACTTGTTTGAATGGATTTTCCGTAATGTTTTTCATCCTCTCTCCATTCCTCGGTGAATTTGATCCTTCTCTTTCGATTCTAAATGACACATTAAATTACCTTATCCTATCTTGAGTCAAACATCGCTCCCATCTGATCAAGATTAATGATTTTATGATATTTTGTGAATCTCGAAATTGATTTTGAAGGCTTGATTATGAGTTTCAAGTTGACGATTTGAATTTGAATGAGTTTGTATTCGAATTATGATCTTGACTTATTGGAGTTACTACTTGAAATTTTTTTGATCACAATCTCTTCCATGTACACCTACAATTTTTGTTAGTTATAGAAAGAAGAGATTTGATAAAATGGATGAATGCTGAATTTTCCTTTAAGATGAACTCTGCGTAAATATTTTAGCATACTTAATTTTGAATGATAAATTTTTGTATGATCAATGCTGAATTCCTGATGTTATAATCACAAATTATGTGCTTCAAGTCTCATTCCCTTTTTATTGATGACAAAAGGGGAGAAATGATGACTAAGTGATGACTTATACCACTTCGATAACATGACTTAATGAAAATGTCTTATGCGCATCGATAACATGACTTATATGAATTACAAAAGCTTGTGTGATATGAATGTCTTATATATGCCCTGCAAAATCTTTGAGAATATCGCAAGATTGATTGATCATATTGAAAGCATGCCTTACATCTATATCATGAAATTCATGTTGAAAATCTTTATCACCTGTCATAGTAAAAATCGTCCCTTACATTTGACTTGAAAATGATTTTCATCGAAGTTTCGTATTTACTATTGCTTAATGAGAAAACGATAAGTTCTATGGTTAGAACTTATCGGTTTATGCTTGAATTCAATGGGATGAAATTCAAGTGTTTTTATCTTCTCATAATATGGCATATAGATAGGGGGAGTTATGTTTAACTCCGTCATCAATTGATTGTCATCATCAAAAAGGGGGAGATTGTTGAATCTCATATTTTGATGATAAAATCAATTGATGGGTTAATTGATCTAATCCATATTATTGAGCTAAGTGTGCAGGATTAACTACGATAACCAGAAAATATAAAGTAAGAATACCGGAGTCACGTTCGATGGACGTTTAAGAGTCCGAAGAATCGTCGGAGATGCTGCCGGAACCAACCGTAAAGAAATCGGGAACCTGTCGGAATTTTCGAAAGTTCACCGAAGAGATCGTCGGAGGTTCGCGGAGATCACCGAGAAGGCTCAGCTACTCGTTGAAGTCGTCAAAAGATCGGGAGCTTGCTGGGAGTCCGTCGGAAGAAGTTCGTCGGAAAGCTCGTTGGAACAAGAATCGACGTTCGCGGTTGAAAACTTGCTTAGGATGTTTTTAGTTATGTAGTTCACATGTAATTAGGATTAGGGTTAAGAGATAATCCTATATCCTGATTAGGGGCCAACTGGGCCCAAAATTAGACTTTGTTTGGGCTAAATTTAAAGCCCAACCAGTGAACCGAAGGGTCTGGTGGTGGCACCGCTAGACTGGGTGGTTGCACCGCCCAGCACCCGAGAGTCAGGCGGTGGGACCGCCCAGCACCCGAGAGTTGGGCGGTGGCACCGCTTGGCTGGGTGGTGGCACCGCCAGTCCACTGTCAGTGTCAGACACTAACAGGCGGTGGCACCGCCAGCATCGGGAACCAAAGAGAATTCAAATTATTGAGCCCAAATTTGAATCCTCTTGCGGCCTATAAATACCCCTCAAATCTCAGCTGAGATTACAACTTTTTGAGAAGCAATTGATTGAGAGAAAGGTTTTAGAAAAGTCTTAGCAAGTCTTGTTTTCAATTTGCTAGAGTGTTCACCTCCTTCTTTCTTGCTGAAAATTTGTAAGAGTGTGAATTGCTTGTAAAGAGTTGTAAGAGGGGTATTTGCCCTTCCCCTTCAAGAGATTTGCTAGTGGAAGGTGGGAGCCTCATCGAAGAGGGCCTCGCAAGTGGATGTTGGTCATTTGACCGAACCACTTTAAAATCGACGTGATCTCTCGTTTGCATTTCATTATTGCTATTTATATTACTACAAACCTTCTTACGTGCTTTATTTTCTCATTACCTTTGCTGCACAACTTTACGAATACGCTTTCAAGTTAAGCACTTCCGAGTTCGATTTTTATTGTACGAAAGATTTGTCAAAACCGACGTTTTAATCCGCTGCACTAATTCACCCCCCCCTCTTAGTGCCGCTCCGATCCTAACAGAGTTAACCTTAACTCCCCCTATCTATATGCCATACTTGAGAAAAGTCATTCTTAAATTCAAAGCATTTGAATTCAAGAGACACATTGATAAGTTAAGTTCATTTTAACTTATCAATACACCCATCATGATTCCTATCATGGTGTAACTTTCTGAAAATGATGTCAAGACATGACATCTATTTTCAAGTCTTATATTTCAAATATGAGGGATAACAATCATAGCAATTCATTCTATAATAAGATATCAATTTGTAATATTTCAAATTAATCTCTAGATATCTTATTATAATGCAAACATTTCAAGTGTAAAATTGCATACATTTATCATCAATTTGCCATATATTTCTCTCCCTTTGTCATTAACAAAAAGGAGAATGATTCAACAATAAATGCAAGTGTGGTAAAAATTCATGTCATTTTTCAACTTGTAAAGAAATTCAAATAAATTATTTTTCAAGCATTCATGACATGATATCATTCATTTGCTTCTTTCTTTTTATTTATAATCAAAACTTTGCATGAAGAAGGAAAGAAGGAAGGTAAAAACCATTGAGAACCAACTTTAAATGAAGTTAAGATCGATAAGAGAGTTTCATTATGCTTCATTTTTCACAAGGATCAAGATATACATGTGAAATTAAATCCTTGCAAGTGTTCATCTAAAAAAATCTTCCTTCATCAAGAAGGAATTCATGTGAGAGAATCATTACATCAAATCCATTTCTCAATTAAAATTCACAAAAGATAAATCCATGAGAGATATATATGTCAATTAATTCCGTGTATAAAAAATTATTAAGTGATGGAGCATGGATATGAAATAAATTCGATATGGCATAGGCTCATGAAAGTTCCATTCAAGAAATACATTAAGTCCGGAAGAGAAATTCAACAAAATCATGCATTCGGACATGTTTTGTCATAGCTTTTCAATCACAATCATGAAGATAAACATGATATTGCATGATCATAGAAACTTTTAGCATCAAGGCACACAACACAGAATTTAAGTGAGTGATCAAAGAAAGACCAAAAATGAAATTTAACAAATTCATGCATTCGGACACATCAACATTCCTAATTCTCTTCTAATAAAATCAAATTATTTTTCACTTAAAGGCTTTATAAAAATATCAGCCAATTGATGTTTTATATCAATAAACTCTAGGATTACATCATGATTAGTGACATGATCTCGTATAAAGTGTGTCTAATGTCAATATGTTTTGTTCTAGAATGTTGAATGTTATTCTTTGTTAGACATATTGCACTTGTGTTATCATATTTAATGGGGATATTTTTAAGATGAATCTTATAATCCTCTAAAGTATTTTTCATCCACACAACTTGTGCACAGCATACACTAGCTGCAATGTACTTAGCTTCAGTTATAGATAGTGCAATCGAGTTTTGTTTCTTGGATGACCAAGAAACATGTGCATATTCCAAAAATTGACATGTTCCTAATGTACTTTTTCTATCTAGTCTACATCCAGCAAAATCCACATCAGCACAAGAAATTAGCTCAAAATTCTCAGATTTTGGATACCATAATCCTAGATTTATGGTATCTTTAAGATATCTAAGTATCCTGTTAACTGCTTTAAGATGAGATATCTTAGGATTAGATTGAAACCTAGCACAAAGACCAACACTAAATATGATATCCGGTCTTGTTGCGGTAAGGTATAGTAGACTTCCTATCATACCCCTATAAGCTTTTTGATCAAAGCTTTATCCACTTTCATCAATTTCTAACTTAGTGGAGGTACTCATAGGAGTGTTGATTGCTTTTGAGCTATCCATATTAAACCATTTTAGCAAATCTAAAGTGTATTTTGTTTGACTAATAAAGATGCTATTACTTAGTTGTTTAATTTGTAAGCCAAAAAAGAAGGTTAATACTTCCATCAAACTCATTTCAAATTCAAGACTCATACTCTTAGCAAATGATTCACAAAAAGATTCATTCGTGGAACCAAAGATAATATCATCAACGTAAATTTAAATAATAAAAAAAATATTTTTAAAATTTTTGATAAATAGTGTAGTATCAACCTTGCCTTTAGAGAAATTATTTTCAATAAGAAATGAACTAAGTCTCTCATACCAAGCCCTTAGGACTTGTTTTAAATCAAAGAGAGCTTTAGTCAATTTAAATACATGATTAGGGAGACTATTATTCTCAAATCCAGGAGGTTGTTCAACATAAACTTCTTCGAAAATAAAGCCATTAAGAAAAGAACTTTTAACATCCATTTGAAACAACTTAAAATTATTACTACTAGCATAGGCAAGGAGCATCCTTATGGCTTCTAATCGAGCCACAGGAACGAAGGTTTCTTCGTAATCGATACCTTCTTCTTGGTTGAAATCTTTGGCTGCTAATATAGCCTTGTTTCTAACCACGATACCAGATTCATCTTGCCTGTTTCTAAAGACCCATTTAGTACCAATAACTAAATGGTCATTTAGCCTAGGAACAAGCTTCCATACCTCATTTCTCTCAAATTAATTTAACTCATCTTGCATTGAGATAATCCATGAATCATCTTTCATGGCTTCGTCAATACATTTAGGTTCAATTTGGGAGAGAAAAGAGGCGTTGGCACAAAAAATTTTAAGAGAAGAACATGTTTGAACCCCTTTAGATATGTTTCCTATGATTAGCTCCTTAGGATGAGTATCTACATACTTCCAATCCTAGGGTAAGGATGTTTTGGAAGTAGATGCATCCAAGTTGCTAGTTGGAGAAGGGGTTTCATTTAAATTCAAAGTATCAAAATTAACGTTATCATCAAAATCATTTTTCTTAATTTTAGAAATCTCATTAAAAACAACATGAGTGGATTCTTCTATAATTAAAGTTCTTTTATTGAAGATACGAAATGCTTTAGAAATCGAAGAATAGCCAAGAAAAATTCCTTCATCGGATTTAGCATCAAATTTTCCTATGGCATCTTTTTCATTCAAAATAAAACACTTACACCAAAAAACTTTAAAATATGAAACATTGAGTTTTTTTGTTGTTCCACAACTCATAAGGAGTTTTGGTGAGTTAGAGTCTTACTAGAACTCTACTCATGATATAGCATGTCATGTTTACGGCTTTAGCCCAAAAATATTTGGGTAAGCTATGTTTATTCAACATGGTTCATCCCATTTCTTATAAATTTTTATTCTTTCTTTCTACTACTCTATTTTGTTGAGGATTTCTTGAAGTAGAGAAGTTGTGGTTGTATCCATTAGATTCATAAAATTCTTAAAAATTATGGTTTTGAAATTCACCACCATGATCACTTCGAATTGACGAAATTATGGAACCATTTTCATTTTGAACAAGTTTATAAAACTTGGTGAAATATCTAAGGCATTCACTTTTGTATGTCAGGAAATAAGTCCATGTATATCTACTATAATCATCTACAATGATAAAAGCGTATTTGCTACGTCCTAGGCTTGATGTAGAAATTGATCCGAATAAGTCCATATGGATCAATTGCAAAGGTCTAGAGGTACTTATTTGATTCTTAGGTTTGAAGCTACCTTTTATTTGTTTTCCTAATTGACAAGCATCACACACATTATCTTTGATGAACTTGATATAAGGAATTCCTTTTACATGTTCTTTGGATGAAATTTGGGTGATTAGTTTCATGCTAGCATGACCTAATCTCCTATGCCAAAGCCAAGCATCATCATTCAAAACCGAAAAACATATTTCATTGCGAAGATCATTAATGTTAATGTTGTATATGTTATTTTGTTTTAATGTAATTATAGATGTGTTTTTGTGTGGTTTTTCAATAATGCAAGCATTATATTCAAATTTAACAATATATCCTCTATCACACAATTGACTAATGCTCAAGAGGTTATATTTTAAACCATCAACTAGCAAAACATCTTCAATAAAGAAGTTGGATTTGTTACCTATGGTTCCTTTGCTAATGATTTTACCCTTGTTGTTGTCTCCGAAGGTGACATATCCTTCGTCTATGCTAGTGAGCTTAGAGAATTGAGATAGATCTCCGGTCATATGCCTTGAGTATCCACTATCAAGGTACCATCTCTTACTCCTAGTTTATGATGATTTACGTTTCTACAAAAGAGGATGATTTTTAGGTACCCATTTGACCTTGGGTGCCTCAAAAATCGATCTAAATTACTTATCATGTTGCATAAAATTCTTTTTAGTTCCTTTAGGAACCCATATCAATTTGTGTGGACTAACTTTTTTAAATGGACAATGATAAGATTTATGTCCATGTTTGCAACAAAAGTTATATTTGTTTTGGGGTGAAATATGCAAGATAGGGCTTTTAATGAAGGTGGTTGGATTTTGATGAGAGCTGTTCACAAATCCGATTCCACTTCTTTTATGAACATGACCCTTATTGGTAAGGATCATGTTCAATGACTTGCTACCAACCTCAAATTTCTTCAAGGTATCCTTGAGTAGCAAGTTCTCCTTTTGGAGTATTTCTAAATAATGACATTTTGTACATGGAGCTAAACTATCATTATGTTCAATTTTTAATTTATCAAAATTACTAATAAGAGAATCATGTTCCTTTTTTAACAATTTATATTTTTTACTAATTATTTTACATTCATCAAATAAATCATGAAAAGCATTTAATAATTCATCAAATGATAAATTAGCATCAATTGAACTTGATTTTCCAAGGGCTATTAGTGCATAGTGAGCAACTTGCCCGGTGTTGGGCTCCTCTTCTTCAGATGCACTTGACTCATCCCATGTTGTTTTGAGCGCCTTCTTCTTTGGTGTCCTCTTCTTGGCTTGGGGACATTCACTCTTGTAGTATCCCGGCTTCTTGCATTCGTAGCAAATTACTTGTTCTTTCTTGGGTTCAAATTTGTTTTTAGTGTCATTTTTAGATTTATTTCTTTAAATAAATTTTTGAATTTCTTTGTTAAAAGTGTCAAGTCATCATCAAAGTCCTCATCACTTGAGTTTTCTCTCAAGTAGTCTTCTTGTTTTCTAAGTGCCATATCCTTTCTATTCTTTGGAAGGATGTCCTCAATCTCTTCATAAACTTTACATGTCATTTCATAGGTCATTAATGACCCAATTATTTTTTCAAGAGGAAAGTTGTTTAAATCTTTGGCCTCTTGAATGGTTGTGACTTTAGGGTCCCAACTCTTTGGAAGGGATCTTAAAACTTTATTAACGAGCTCAAAATCTGAAAAACTTTTACCAGGTCCTTTTAGACCATTGACGACATCCATAAAATAGGTGTACATATCTCCAATGGTCTCACTCAGTTTCATTCGAAATAATTCATAAGAATGTACTAAAATGTTGATTTTTGACTCTTTCACTCTACTCGTGCCTTCGTGAGTCACTTCGAGTGTGTGCCAATTATCAAAAGTTGTTTCATAAATCGAAATATTATTGAACTTGTTTTTATCTAGTGCATAAAGTAAGACATTTATAGCCTTTGCGTTTAAAGTGAAAGTCTTCTTCTCCAATTCATTCCAATCGATCATTGGAAGAAAAGACTTTTGAAATCCATTTTCTATAATGTTCCAACGCTCAAAATCCATAAAAATTAGGAAGATCCTCATTCGAGTCTTCCAATAGATGTAATCCATCCTATTGAACATGGGCGGATGTGTAATTGAGTGACCCTCTTGGTTTCCGACAAATGCCATCTCTCTTGGTATTTAAGCCAATTGAGTGAACCTTTCTCTGATACCAATTGTTAGGATCAAGAGCGCACTAAGAGGGGGGAGTGAATTAGTGCAGTGAAAAACTTTTGCTATTTCAAAAACCTTGTTTCGATTAAAGCCGATTCAACGAGAATGATCTCAACTCAATTCGTTTCGGAAGAAATTTGAGCTTGAAGTCTTAAGTGAAAATGCAAGAGAAGACTAAGTGATTTGCAGTAATATAAATCATACAAATGAAAAAATGTAGATTTCGTAAAATCTTTGTAGAAAGCTGATTTCGAAAGATGTTTTACGTCAAAGTTAATCTAGACATATTTAAAGCACAGTAAGGAGAAGAGGCAGTTTGCTATAAAGGAAAGATGCTCAAAGCAAATGCAAACCGAGATTTTAGAGTGGTTCGATCAATGTGACCTACATCCACTATTGGCTTCCTCCTCCGACGAGGTCACTAGCGTCCACTAGAGGCCTTCCTTCAATAGGCGAAGGCCAACCACCCTTTTACAACTTTTTCCTTTTGATGGGCTTAGGAGACAACCCTTACAAGTTTTCACTCCTCTCTTGAATGATCTTAACACTTAGAAAGAAGGAGGAGTACTCTAGTTTTTACAACACTTTAAGGCCACAAAGACTCAAGATAATGTCAAGATTTCGGTAACCTTTCATGCAAGAAAGGGTGGGGTATTTATAGACTCCAATAAGTTTAAAAATGGAGCCTAAAAGTGTCAATTCCCAAATTTTTGGGGTCCTGACGGTACCACCGCCATTACTAGGCAGTATTGTCACCTGTCATCGGGCAATGTGCGGTACTACTACTCAGTCTGGGTGGTACTACTGCCTGATAGTGCTCGAAGACCGAGCTCTGATAGTGCCACCGCTTGACAAGGGCAGTACCACCGCTGGTAGCAATAACTACCGACGGTGCCACCGCCTGATAGGGGCGGTACCACTACCCAGAAATCCTGGCAGACCGAGTCTCCTGGGCGGTGCCACCACCAACCCTAGCGGTGCCACCTCCGGCCAGGGATTCTGGGTCTGAATGGGCTGTTCCATTCGGCCCAATTTGGGACTGTTAAGGGCCTAGTTGGCCCCTAACTAAGTTAGTGGGATTAACTCCCAACCCTAAGTTAATCTATACTCTAACTACGACAATTACGACATGATTACTGTAATTCTGTGTTCCGGTGCGTCAATCGCTTCTTCCAGTGAGCTTCCGGTGTACTTCCGACGAACATCCAACAAATCCTCGGCGATGCTCCGGCGGATTCCCGGCAAGCTCCTGGACTTCACGATGATATTCTTGGTGAGTTCCGACGAGCTTCTATGGCAAGCTCCTGGACTTCTCGGTTGGTTCCGTAGAACTTCTGACAAACGTCTGAACTTCCGACGAACTCTCATACTCCCAATGTGATCTTGATCTTGACTTTGGCACAACACCTACTGCATGTCTTACTGCTATTATAGTTAATCCTGCACACTTTTCTCAACATATAGATTAGATCAACAAATGATAATTGACTTCATCATCAAAATCCGAGATTCAACACTTTTCTCTTTTTTGAGAAGTGTAAGCTAGCAATTTTTGCTCCTTTTGCAATGTGCAAGCTAGCAAATTTAGCAAGTTTTACACCATTTTAGAACATACAAGCTAGCAAATTTTTGAGATGTTCATGCATCATGAGTATTGCCTTTCTTGAGATGTGCAAGATAGCACTTCTTGCTTCTTTTTTGAGATGAGCAAGCTAGTAAGTTTTACCTCTCTTTGTGATATGCAAGTTAGCAATTTTTGCTTCATTTTAAAATGTGCAAGCTAGCAATTTTTCTCCCCCTTTGTCATTATCAAAAAGTAGGGAAGAATACAATATTGTATTTTTTTTCTTTACATCAGTTTTTAAATCATGACAAAGATAAAGTATCATTCTTATTTCAATATGATATATTGAAATAAGATATCATTTCAGAAAATGATAATTGTTGACTTTCACATCATTTCATTAAAAAATTATAAGTATTGCATGCATCATTCCAAATCATAAATATTTCAAATCATGATGGTATCAAAATATCAAATTACATTACATTCTACCATGCATGATCATAACTTTTTATTTATTTGTATCAACATAATATCATGAGTATTTCATGCATAATTTCATATCTTCACATGAAGAATATCAAGAAAAAATAATTATGTGATGAGATATACACTTCATGAATACAAGAGAGTTATGAATATCGAAAAATAAAGAGAAAAATTATGATTCTTTTTGGATGACTCAAATATCGAAAAGAAGAATCATATTAAACAATCTTGATTCATAAGAAATCTTATGTTATAAATCTAAGAATTCACAAGAAAAATCATGATTCATTTAAACACATCCCTTCTTTTGTAAATGACAAACAGAAACATAGGAGGATAGAATAGTAGAATATCTTGATTCATGCATAAAAAATCTAATGATTCATATAGAAAATCTCCTCTTAAGAAAATACTAAGTAGAATCGTAGGAGAACAATTAATGAAAAATCTTGATTCATAATAAATCTTAATTTATAAATATCAAGGAATCAAGATCATGATCTGGAAAATTTATTCAAATTTAAATCATCAAATCATCAAAATCACTTTCCTAGTTCAAGAGATTCAAAATAACATAAATAGATTTATTAATCTCTTATTTAAAATTTGATAAGATAGAGAAAACAAAATTCAAGAAAAATGCTTTCCTCTTTATAGTTGTTTCAATTCATGTGATTTATTTCATACAAGCATGCACAAATTTTTGTTTTTTGTTTTTATGTCAAAACCAAAATATGTATCATCATTTAAAAGCAAAGTTCATCGTCACAAAGATCAACATAAATAATTTTGAAATATAAACTCATTAAGCTTGATTTCAAATCATCATTACATTATTTCATCAAGAATGATTTCATAAAGCATTTTTAATCAAAATCATTTTGTTTGTTGTAGTAATGCAGCTGCGTGGTGAGCACAAAGCGAACTATTCTTTCGCCTTTTACTAAAGAATAGTAATGCATTTTCCTTCTTTGCATCAATGATTCAATCATATCATAAGATATATAAATCATAAATATAAAGGAATCATGTCATGAAAGATATAAGATCAAAAGAGTAACATGTAATTTCAAAACATAAGAGATTATGCATCATTAAATCTACAAACTGATTATATTCAATTAAAATGATTAAGTGAATCTAACTTGTGATACTTAGTGCTAGGAGTTATTATGCAATTGTCATGCTCAATTTTTTATTTTTTAAAATGTCTAGAAAGATAAGCATGATCCCAAAACTTTTAACATTTTCATTACATCATTAAACATGCAATTTTAAAAAAAATATATATAATTTTTCTAAACTAAATTAAAAATAAATCATGAAAAGCATCAAGTAATTTCAAAGTAAACAAGGGGATTTTGATTACCTTGTCGTCGAAAGCCGTTAAGGCATAGTTTGCCACCCTGCCTTTGTTGGTTTTTTCTTTATCTTTGGATGAACTCAATTCGTCCCAAGCCACCTTGAGTGTTTTCTTCTTCTTTTATAGTTTCTTCTTTTTAGGTTTATTTTTATTCTTTGATTCTTGTTTTAAGAATTTTTTATGCTTTATTATGAGGAGTTCAAGGTCATCATTATCATCATCACTTGAGTTATCACTCAAGTGGTATTCTATTGTTCGAACTACCGAATCCTTCCTGTTCTTTGGAAGGTAGTTCTCATATTCATCATGTGCTATACAACTCATTTCGTAGGTCATCAATGACCCAATCAGTTCTTCAATGGGAAAATGGTTCATGTCCTTTCATTCTTGTATTGCCATGATTTTAGGATCCCAACTTTTTAGAAGGGATCTTAATATCTTGTTAACAAGTTCAAAATTTGAAAAACATTTGCCAAGAGCTTTTAAACTATTGATGACATCCGTAAAACGAATGTACATGTCAACAATAGTTTCGGTTGGCTTCATACGAAATAACTAAAAATTATACATCAAAATATAAACTTTAGAATCTTTTACCCTACTTGTGCCTTTGTGTGTGATTTTGAGTGTGTGCCAAATATCAAAAGTTGTTTCACAAATATACACTCGATTGAACTTATTTTTATCTAAAGCGCAAAACAAGGCATTTATAGCCTTGGCATTTAAAAAGAAAATCTTCTTCACCAACTCATTTCAATCGTTCATTGGAAGAGAAGACTTTTGAAAACCAAATTCGACTATATTCCATAAATCGAGATTCAACGAAAGCAAGAAAACTCTCATTCGAGTTTTCTAATATGTGTAATTCATCCCATTGAACATGGGAGGATGAATAATAGAGTGACCCTCTTAAAAGCCAAAAAGAGCCATTTCTCTTGGGTGTTAAATCAAATAAGAAAAACTGGGTTTTGATACCAACTGTTAGGATCGAGTCAGTACTAAGAGGGGGGGGGGGGGGGGTGAATTAGTGTAGCAGATAAAAATATCAGTTTTGAAAATCTTTCGTACGTTCGATGAAAACCGATATTGGAAATGTGAGTTTAACTTAAAAGCATACAGAAGAGTGTAATGAGAATGTAAAGCAAGTAAGACAGTTTGCAATAAAAATAAAGAGCTTAAAGTAAATGCAAACCGAGTTTTATAGTGGTTCGGTTGTCGTGACCTATACATCCACTCCTGATTTCTCTTCTGTCGAGGCCGCTGGCATCCACTAACGATCTTCCTTCAGTGGGTGAAGATTAACTACCTTCTTACACTCTTCCTTCTTTTCACGGGTTTGTGAGACAACCCTTACAAGTCTCTCTTTGTAGACCTCACTTCTCCCTTTAGACAAACTTCTAAATACTAGGAAGAAGTGATCCTAAATCCTAAGAGAGTTTCTCAAAATTTTCTCAAGTATTTTTCCCTCTTTTTCAACTCAATTTAGTGTGCAATTCTTACTACTCCATGCAGAAATAGCTGGGGTATTTATAGACCATAAATGACTTCAAAAATAGAACAAAAAAGGTCTCATCCCGGGCACTAGCGGTACCACCGCCTGTGCTGGGTGGTACTACCGCCTGCAGCACTGACACTGGGTGGTACCACCGCTCAGTCTAGCGATACTACCGCTTGACATAGTTTGGGAGATTGTGTCTGGGTGGTACCACTGCCTAGTTTGGTGGTACCACTTCTTGAGATAGTCTTGAAGACTGTGTTTGGATGGTACCACCACCCAGTCTAGCGGTACCACTGCCTGACTCATTTTTGAAGATTGTGTCTGGGCGGTTCCACCGCCAAACCCTGCTATAAGACCCTGAATAAGCCAAACAAAAGGATTGGTTGACACAATCTTGAAGATTGTGTCTGGACGGTACCACCGTCAAGTCTGGGCGATACCATCGTTAGACCCTACTACAGGATCCTGAATAAGCCGCACAATAGGCTCAATTTAGCCTTGATTCAAGCCCAATTGGCCCCAAATTGAGTTAGCATTGTTTCACCTAAATATCATCTCAATTAGACCTAAACTAACTCGATCTAGACAAATTATTACAAGCATGAATTTTATGTTGTCCGACATGTCATTGGTTGATTCGGTGCTTCGTCCGATCCTTCGGTGCATCTTCCTCTCCTTCGGCATATTGCCCAATTGGCATATTGTCTTCCTGCAACATCCGATCTCCTTGGTGCAATGTCCGATCTTCTTGCCCCGATGCTCGAACTCATGATATGAAGCCTTCTGCCGATACATCGACCGATCCTCCGGCCCGATATCCAATCTTCTAACATGTTCACTTCGGCCCAACATCCAATTCCTCCTACTTTAATCAATTTGTCTCTCATTAATCTAAGCTAGTCCTGCTTTACTTCAATGCACATTAGATGACTAACACATCAATTGATTTCATCATCAAAATCCGAGATTCAACACCAAGAGGGTCACTCAATTATACGTCCACCCATATTCAATAGGACGGAGTACACCTATTGGAAGATTAGAATGAGAATTTTCCTAATTTCTATGGATTTTGAGTTATGAAACATTATGGAAAATGGCTTTAAAAAGTCTTCTCTTCCAACGAACAATTGGAATGAGTTAGAAAAGAAGACTTTCACTTTAAACGCTAAGGCTATGAATGTCTTGTTTTGCGCTTTAGATAAAAATAAGTTTAATCGAGTGTCTATTTGTGAAATGACTTTCGATATTTAGCACACACTTGAAATCACTCTCGAAGGCACTAGTAGAGTAAAAGAGTCCAAGATAAATCTTTTATTTCATACTTATGAATTGTTTCGAATGAAACCAAGTAAAACTATTATTGACATGTACACCTACGGATATCGTCAATAGTTTAAAAGCTCCTGAAAAATATTTTTCGTACTTTGAACTTGTTAATAAAATGTTGAGATCCCTTCCAAAGAGTTGGGGCCCTAAAGTAATGGCCATTTAAGAGGCCAAGGATTTGAATAATTTTCCTCTCGAAGAACTTATCGGGTCATTAATGACTTATGAGATGACTTATAATGCTCATGAAGAGCTTGAGAACAACTTTCCAAAGAGTAGGAAGGATATGACACTAAGAACTCATGAAGACCACTTGAAAGAAAATTCAAGTGATGAGTGTTGAATCTCAAATTTTGAAGATGAAGTCAATTGTCATTTGTTACCTAATCTATATATTGAGATAAGTGTGCAGGATTAACTATGATGGAAGTAAGACATGCAGCAGGAGTTGCGCCGGAGTCAAGACCATGATCACATTGGGGGTTCGAGAGTTCGATCGAAGTCCGAACGATCGTCAGAGGTTCTACGGGAACAAATTTGAGAAGTCCAAGAGCTTGCCAAAGAAGCTCATCGGAACTCGCCAAATGGATCATCGCAAGTCCATGAGTTTGCTAGAAGTCCGCAGGAGCATCGCCGAGGGTTTGTCGGATGTTCACCGGAAGTTCGCCAGAAGCTCGTCGGAAGAAGCGATTGATGCACCGGAACAAGTTGCAGTATTAATGTCTTAAATATCATAGTTAACATGTAGATTAAGTTAGGAATGGGAGGTGATCACATTAACTTAATCTCGGGGCAATTGGGCCCTTGACAGACCCAAAATGGGCTGAATGGATCAGCCCATTCGGACCTAGAATTCCTGGTCAACGGTGGCATCGCCTGGTCGGCGGTGGCACCGCTTAGGAGCTCAGTCTCCCAAGAATGCTGGGTGGTGGTATCGCTTGAGCTCGGTCTCCGAGCTATGTCAGGCGGTAGTACCGCCCAATTATGGCGGTAGTACTGCCAGGACCCCGGAAATGTGGGAGATGATATTTTTGAGCTCCAAATTCGAACTAGTTGGGGCCTATATAAACCTCACCCTTTCTTGCATGAAAGGGCACTGAAATCTTGATCTTATTCTGAGAATTTAAGAGCTCAAAAGTGTTGTAAAAGGCCAAAATGTTCTCCCTCTTTTCATCTAAGTTTTGATCATTCAAGAGAGGAGTGAAAATCTGTAAGGGTTGTCTCCTAAGCCCGTCAAAAGGAGTAAAGTTGTAAAAGGGTGATTGGCCTTCGCCTATTGAAGGAAGGCCTCTAGTGGACGTCGGTGACCTCATCGGAGGAGGAAGCCAAAAGTGGATATAGGTCAAGATTGACCGAACCACTCTAAATCTCGGTTTGCATTTACATTCTGCTCTCTATCTTAACTGCAAACTACCTCCATTACTTTTCTTCAACTGTACTTCACTTAATCTTAAGTTGGAGAACTTTTCGAAATGGTTTTTCATCGAAAGTGTTTTTATCGTACGAATATCATTTTAAATCGTCGAAAGTTATCCGCTGCACTAATTCACCGCCCCCCCCCCCCCCTCTAAGTGCTCTTGATCATAATAGTTGGTATTGGAGCGGGGTTAACTCTCAATCTAATTAAAACCTAAGAGAGATGACATATGTCAGAAACTAAGAGGTCCACTCTATTACTCATCCACCCATGTTCAATGGGATGAAGTACACCTACTGGAAGACCCAAATGAGCATCTTCCTTATTTTCATGGATTTTGAACTTTGAAATCTTGATGAAAATGGATTTTCAAAGTCTTCTCTTCCAATGATTGATTGGAATGAATTGGAGAAGACTTTCGCTCTTAATGTAGAGGCTATGAATGCCTTATTTTGTGCACTTAATAAAAATCAGTTCAAGCGTATTTCGATTTGTGAAACTGTATTTGATATTTGGCACACACTCGAAGTGACTCACGAAGGCACGAGTAGAGTGAAAGAGTTAAAAATCAATCTTTTAATATATATTTTTAAACTTTTTCGAATGAAACCGGGCGAGACCATAGACGACATGTACATCCGTTTCACGGATGTCGTCAATGGTCTAAAAGGACTCGGTAAAAGTTTTTAAGATTTTAAGCTTGTGAATAAGATTCTAAGATCCATTCCAAAAAGTTGGGACCCTAAAGTCACTGCTATTCAATAGGCTAAAGATTTAAATAACTTCCCTCTTGAAGAATTAATCGGGTCATTAATGACCTACGAAATGACTTGCAAAGCTCATGAAGAGCAAAAAGACATCTATCCAAAGAATAGGAAGGATATAACACTTAGAACTTTAGAAGACCACTTGAGAGAAAACTCAAGTGATGAGGACTATGACGATGACTTGCACTTCTAACAAGGAAATTTAAAAAAATTATTAAAAGAAACAAGTTTAAAAATGACATAAAAAATAAATTTGAACCCAAGAAGGACCAAGTTATTTGCTACGAATGCAAGAAGCCGGGACACTACAAAAGTGATTATCCTCAAGCCAAGAAGATAACACCAAAGAAGAAGGCGCTCATAGCAACGTGGGATGACTCAAGCGCATCCGAAGAAGAGGAGTCTAACACCGAACAAGTTGCTCATTATGCCCTAATGGCCATTGGAGGGGTGGTAATGAATTTAATTGATACAGATTTATCATTTGAAAAATTATTAAATACGTTCCATGACTTATTTGATGAATGCAAAATAATTAGTAGAAAATATAAATTGTTAAAAAAGGAGCATGATAGTCTTATTAGTAATTTCGATAAATTAAAAACTAAATATCATGATAGTTTAGCTCCATGTATAAAATGTCATGATCTAGAAACTTTCCAAAAGGAGAACTTGCTATTTAAGGATACCTTGAAGAAATTCGAGGTTGGTAGCAAGACTTTGAATATGATCCTTGCAAATAAGGGTCATATTCCTAAAAGAACCAGAATCGGATTTGTGAGAAGTCCTCACCAAAATCCAACCACCTTCATTAAAGGCCCTATCTTACATATTCGGCACCAAAGCAAATGCAACTTTTATTGCAAACATAGACATAGAACTTATCATTATCCATTCAAGAAAGTTAGTCCGAACAAACTGATTTGGGTTCCTAAAGGAGCCATGATAAATTCTATGCAATATGATAAACAATTTAGATCAGTTTTTGAGGCACCCAAGATTAAATGGGTACCTAAAAATCATCCTTTCTTATAGAAACATATACCATCACAAGTTAGGAGCAAGAGATGGTACCTTGATAGTGGATGCTCAAGGCATATGACCGGAGATCCATCTCAATTCTCTAAGCTCACTAGCATAGACGAAGGCTATGTCACCTTCGAAGACAACAACAAGAGTAAAATCATTGGCAAAGGAACCATAGGTAACAAATCCAACTTCTTTATTAAAGATGTTTTATTAGTTGATGGTTTAAAATATAACCTCTTGAGCATTAGTCAATTATGTGATAAAGGATATATTATTAAATTCGAATCTAATGCTCGCATTATTAAAAAACCACACAAGAACACATTTATGATTACATTAAAACAAAATAACGTATACACTATTGACATCAATGATCTTTGCAATGAAATGTGTTTTTTGGTTTTGAATGACGATGCTTGAATTTGGCATCAGAGATTATGTCATACTAGCATGAAATTAATCACCCAAATTTCATTCAAAGAACTTGTAAGAGGAATTCCTCATATCAAGTTTATCAAAAAATATGTGTATGATGCTTGTCAATTAGGAAAACAAATAAAGGGTAGCTTCAAATCTGAGAATCAAATAAGCACCTCTAGACTATTGCAATTAATCCATATGGACTTATTCAGACCAATCTCTACATTAAGCCTAGGAGGTAGCAAATACACTTTTGTTATAGAAGATGATTATAGCAGATACACATGGACTTATTTCTTGAAACATAAAAGTGAATGCTTTAGATATTTCACCAAGTTTTCTAAACTTGATTAAAATGAAAAGGGTTTTATGATTTCATCGGTTTTATGATTTCATCAATTCGAAGTGATCACGGTGGTGAATTTTAAAACCGTGATTTCCAAGAATTTTGTGAATCTAATGGATACAACCACAACTTCTCTACTCCAAGAAATCCTCAACAAGATGGAGTAGTAGAAAGAAAGAATAGAAATTTACAAGAAATGGAAAGAACCATGTTGAATAAACATAGGCTACCTAAATATTTTTGGGCCGAAGCCATAAACATGGCATGCTATGTTATGAATAGAGTTCTAGTAAGACCCTTACACACCAAAACTCCTTATGAGTTGTGGAACAACAAAATACCCAATGTTTCATATTTTAAAGTTTTTAGGTGTAAGTGTTTTATCTTGAATGAAAAAGATGCCTAAAGAAAATTTGATTCTAAATCCGATGAAGGAATTTTTCTTGGTTCTTCCTCGATTTCCAAAGCATTTCATATCTTTAATAAGATAACTTTAATTATAGAAGAATCCATTCATGTTATTTTCAATAAGATTTTCGAAATCAAGAAAAACGATTTTGATGATGATGTTAATTTCGATACTTTTAATTTAAATGAAACCCCTTCTCCAACTAGCAGCTTGGAACTATGTAGATGCTCATCCTAAGGAGCTAATCATAGGAGACACATCTAAAGGGGTTCAAACATGTTCTTCTCTTAAAATTTTTGTGCCAACACCGCTTTTCTCTCCCAAATTGAACCTAAATATATTGATAAAGCCATGGAAGATGATTCATTGATTATCGCAATGCAAGATGAGTTAAATCAATTTGAGAGAAATGAGGTGTGGAAGCTTGTTCCTAGGCCAAATGACCATTTAGTTATTGGTACTAAATGTGTCTTTAGAAACAAGCAAGATGAATTTGGTATCGTGGTTAGAAACAATGTTAGATTAGTGGCCAAAGATTTCAATCAAGAAGAAGGTATCGATTACGAAGAAACCTTCGCTCCTGTTGCTCGATTAGAAGCCATAAGGATGCTCCTTGCCTATGCTAGTAATAATAATTTTAAGTTGTTTCAAATGGATATTAAATGTGCTTTTCTTAATGGCTTTATTTCTGAAGAAGTTTATGTTGAACAACCTCCCGGATTTGAGAATAAGAGTCTCCCTAAGCATATGTTTAAATTAACTAAAGCTCTTTATGGTTTAAAACAAGCCCCAAGGGCTTGGTATTAGAGACTTAGTTCTTTTCTTATTGAAAATAATTTCTCTAAAGGCAAAGTCGATACTACATTGTTTATCAAAAATTTTAAAAATAATTTTCTCATTTTTTAGATTTATATTGATGATATTATCTTCAGTTCTACGAACGAATCTCTTTATGAATCTTTTGCTAGAACTATGAGCCTTGAATTTGAAATGAGTTTGATGGGAGAATTAATCTTCTTTCTAGGCTAACAAATTAAGCAACTAAGTAATGATATCTTTATTAGTCAAACTAAATACGCTTTAGATTTGGTAAAAAGATTTAATATGGATAGCTCAAAAGCTATCAACACTCTAATGAGCACCTCCAATAAGTTAGAAATAGACGAGAGTGGAGAAAGCTTTGATAAAAAAACTTATAGGGGTATAATAGGAAGTTTACTTTACCTCACTGCAACTAGACTAGATATCATGTTCAGTGTAGGACTTTGTGCTATGTTTCAATCGAATCCTAAGATATTTCATCTAAAAGCTGTTAAAAGAATACTTAAATATCTTAGAGGTACCACAAATCAAAGATTTTGGTATCCAAAATCCAAGAATTTTGAGCTAATTGCTTATACTAATGTGGATTTTGCTCAGTGTAGACTAGATAGAAAAAGCACATCAGGAACATGTCAATTTTTAGGACATGCCCTTGTTTCCTTGTCATCTAAGAAACAAAACTCGGTTGCACTATCAACAATCAAAGCTGAGTATATAGCAACTAGTGCATGCTGTGCACAAGTTATGTGGATGAAAAATACCTTAGAAGATTATAAAGTTCATCTTAAAAATATTCTCATTAAATGTGATAACACAAGTGCAATATGCTTAATAAAGAATCTCATTCAATATTAAAAAACAAAGCATATTGATATTAGACATCACTTTATATGAGATTATGTTACTAATCACGATGTAATTATAGAGTTCATTGATACTAAACATCAACTAGCTGATATTTTTACAAAGCCTTTAAGTGAAAAATAATTTGATTTCATTAGAAGAGAATTAGAAATGTTGATTTGTCCGAATGCATGAATTTGTTGAATTTATTTTTTCGGACTTTCTTGATTCTATGATTCAATCACTTAATGATGAAAATCTCATGATACGAATTTTACGTATATGCTTTAATAACATGTTGGAAATTTTGTGTTTTGGATATAAAAATTTTCATGATGATGAGCATGTTTTACCTCCATGATTGTGTTTGAAAAGCCGTGGCAAAACTTTGTCCGAATGCATGAATTTCATTTTCGGACTTTCTTGATCCTAACAATGCATGATTTTGTATTTCTCTTCTAGATTAAATGTATTTCTTAAATGGAGCTTTCATAAGTATATGTCATATCGAGTTTATTTCATATCATTGACATATGGAATCAATTAACAAATGCATCTCTCATAGACTTATCGTGTGAAAATATTTTTTCGAGAAATGGATTTGATGTAATGATTCCTTCTTATGAATTCCTTCTTGAAAAAGGAAGATCTTTTTTAACACTTGCAAGGATTTGATTCACATACATATCTTGATCCTTGCAAAAATGAAGTGTGATTTAATCTCTTATCGATTTTAATTTCATTCAAGTAAGCTCACAAATGACTTTCCTCCTTCATGCAAAAAGATAATGACAAATAAAATGGAAGAAGTAATGAAAGTTATCTCCATATCATGTTTTCCTTGAGATATTTGTATAATTGGTATCCTATTACTCATTGTTGAAAAATGACATGAATCATTACCGCACTTATGCTTAAAGATTGCTTAAATAGTTCTTCTTTTTGTCGATAACAAAGGGGGAGAAATATATAGTAAATTGATGATAGAATTGCTACGAGTGCCATATTTGAATAAATTAAGATATCAAGAGCTTACATCGCAATTCTACATGTTGATATCTTACCATATGATGAATTGCTACGATTGCTATCTTTCATATTTGAAATGTAAAACTTGAAAATGGATGTCAAGCCTTGACATTATTTTCAGAGAGATACATTATGATAGGAATCATGATGGGAGTATTGATAAGGTTAAACGATCTTAACTTATCAATATGTCTCTTGAATTCAAAGGCTTTGAATTCAAGAATGACTTATCTCAAGTATGTCATATAGATAGGGGGAGTTAAGGTTAACTCCGTTATCAATTGATTGTCATCATAAAAAAGGGGGAGATTGTTGAATCTCTGATTTTGATGATGAAGTCAATTATCATTTGTTATCTAATCTATATGTTGAGATAAGTGTATAGGATTAACTATGATGGAAGTAAGACATGCAGCAGGAGTTACGCCGGAGTCAAGACCATGATCACCTTAGGGGTTTGAGAGTTCGACGGAAGTCCGAACAGTCGTCGGAGGTTCTACGGGAACAAATCCGAGAAGTCCAGGAGCTTGCCAAAGAACCTTGTCGGAACTCGCCAAGTAGATCGTCGCAAGTCTAGGAGTTTGTCGGAAGTCCACCGTGTTAGGATCGGAGCGGCACTAAGAGGGGGGGGGGGGGGTGAATTAGTGCAGCGGATTAAAACTTCGGTTTTGATAAATCTTTCGTACGATGAAAAGCAATATCAATGGAAATCGATTTTAGAAGCTTGATAACTTAGAAACGTATGGAAACATAGTAACTAAGTAGAGAAGTTTGCAGTATGTAAATGACAAGAGTAGGATGCAAACCAGATAACACAGCAATTTTTAAAGTGGTTTGGTCAAAATGACCTACATCCACTTGCGAAGCCTTCTTCGAAGAGGCTTCCAACTTCCACTAGCAAATTTCTTATAGGGGAAGGACTAATACCCCTCTTACAACCTTTACAAGTGGTTCACACTCTTACAATTCTTTTCAACAAGATGGAAGGAGGTGAACACTTAAGCAATATGAAAAACAAGGCTTGCAAAGACTATTCTAAGGCTCTTAACTCAAACTATTGCTTTTCAAAAGGTTGTGATCTCAGTTAAGATTTGAGGGGTATTTATAGGCCTCAAGAGGATTCAAATTTGGGCTCCAAAATTTGAATTCTCTTTGGTTCCCAATGCTGGCGGTGCCACCGCCCAACCCAGGCGGTGCCACCACCTAGCTCTCGGGTGCTAGGCGGTGCCACCGCCAAATCTGGCGATGCCACCGCCTACACTATTTCAGCTCACTGGTTGGGCTCCAAAATTGGCCCAAACCAGTCCGAACTAGAGCCCAATTGTCCCCTACTTGGTTTATAGGATTAACACCTAATCCTAACCTTAAGTAACGTGCTAACTATGAATTTAAAGATATTTTCTAAGCTATTACAAAGTCCGTAAGTCAAGACTTCTTCCAGCGAGCTTCCGGCGAACTTCCGACGGTTTTCCGACAAACTCTCGGAAACCATTCTGTGGACTCCCAGCAAGCTCCTAGACTTCACGATTTGATCTTGACGAGTTCCAACGAGCTTCTTCGGCAAACTCCGATCTTTCTCGGCGAGCTCCGCGAACTTCCAACGAACCTTCTAGTGAGCTTCTGAAAAACCCTTCGGCAAGCTCCCTACTCATTCTCGGCTAGTTCCGGCACCATTCCCAACGAACCTTCAGACTTCCGTCGAACTCTCGAACTCGCAATGAATCCTTCGTGCTGGACTCCGACACTTTGTTTTGCTTTATGTCTTCATCGTTATCGTAGTTAATCCTGCACACACAAGCTAAAACTCTACTCCGATCTAAACAATTATTACAACACGAATTGACATTTTGTTGCCCGGCACGTCATTGGTTGGCTCTTAGTCCGATTCTTCGGTGCATCATCCTCTCTTGCGGCTTGTTGCCCAATCGGTGGTCGACCTCCGCAACCCCGATATCCTTAGCGCAATTTCGCTCTCCTTGGCCCGATGCCCGACGTCCGAAGCCTTCTGCCGTCCAATATCTTGATGTGATCTCCTCCAGCGCAACGTCAATTCCTCCTGCGTTAACTGTCTAATCCTGATCGAGTAGACCTGCATCACTCAAAATGTAGTTTAAATTATAACCACATATCAAGTGGTTTCATCCTCAAAATACGAGATTCAACAATCTCCCCCTTTTTCATGATGACAACCACTTGATGATGGAGTTAACCTTAACTCCCGGAGTTTAAACAAACTCCCCCTATCAATATGCCATATTGATAGAACCTTGAATTCAAACTGAATTCAAGTCATTGCAATATTCATTATGAATACTTGCAACACATCATCATGAACATATGCATAAACTTATGCATCACATGTCATGTCATCAACATACTTCTCCCCCTTTGTCATCAACAAAAAGGAGAAGTACCACAATCAAGTGTTTGTTATATGGGTTCAACTCATTGCATGAAAAACATAATATTAAATTTTTATTATCATGCAATCTAGCAATTTTACAACATTTTAGAACTTGCAAGCTTGCAATTTAGAGATGTTCAAGAAAGCAACTCTTGCTTCTTGAAATATGCAAGTTTTATAAGCTAGCAAATTCAAATATATGCAAGTTGGCATATTTGCTTTTCTTGAGATAGGCACGATAGCACATTTTTGCATTTTCTTGATGTTTCAAGCTAGCAATTCTCGGTGATGTTCAAGATAGCAATTTCTTCTCTTTTGAGAAGTGCAATTTTTGCTTTCTTCTTGAATTGTGCAAGCTAGCTATCTCCCCCTTAGTCATTGTCAAAAGGAAGGGAAGACCCTTTATGTCAATTTCTAAATCATGACAAAGGTGAGTAATCATTCTTATTTAAAAATTTCATAATTGAGATAAACCTTGAATTCAAATTAAGGCAATATTAATCATGATTCACATCATATGTAATACATCATATAAAAAGCATAAGTATTGCATGCATCATTTTAGCAACAAATCGTAGCATTTCATCACTTGACAAGATATCAGCAAGTAAAATTACAATGCAAGTTCTTGATATCTTAACATGGCATATGACAATCATAGCATTTCGATTATCAATTTACCATATATTTCGATGCAAGCTTCTTTTGATATCTTAACATAATTCAAATTCAAATATGGCACTTGTAGCATTAATTCATATATTTATCATTCAAATATGGCACTCGTAGTATCAATTCATATATTTCTCCCCTTTTGTCATTACCAAAAAGAAGGGAGAAATCAATGGTCAAAAGATTTTAATCATTATACAAGCCAACTTACAAAATCATGTCATGATATCAAGAAAATTCAAGAAGGACATGATTCATTCAATAAATCCTTTTAATATAGCAAAAGAATTATACAACCAATATATCAATATCATAGATCAAGTCATGATTCGTGATTCATCATAAAGCAAATTAATTTTCAGTCATCTCACAAGGCTTTTAAAGAATTTTTAAAACATAGGAGAATGATTAATTTATGCATGTAATGTTTCAATCAAATTCAAGTCATGAATACCAATACTTTCATATTGTGAGTATCAATTCATGAATACCAAAAGATATTATTTGTGATTCCAATTTTGCAAGATCAAGATTATGATTTAAATAAAACTTATTCAAATCAAATCGGTAACTCGAAACTCATAATCAAGTCATCAAAATCAATTTCGAGATTCACAAAATATCATGAAATCATTAATCTCAAACAGATGGGAAAAGTATTTTTTAAGTGATTCTTTTTCATCTAAGCATGCCTTAGTCTTTATATGCAAAATCAATATAAGCATGAAAGTTCAAGACGTAAAGGCAAAATCTTATAAGACAACTCATTTATAAAATATTCATCATGTTTATTTTCATGAGATTCACAAGATTGGTAAAATAAATTCATTAATCTCAATAGGATAGAAAATTATTTCCATTTCATACAATTGATTTCATGTGAGGGTATTCAAGTCTTTTTGTGAAAACAAGTATCATCATTTAAAATTGAAACATAAGTTTCGCCATGAAGCCGTTAAGACCAAACACATCATGATATCACGTCTATCATCAAAAGACTATCAAGAAATTCATACATAGATGTACATGCACTATGTCATCTTAATATGTCATGAGAATGTCATCTTAATTCATCATAAAAACGATTAGACCAAAAGCATATTAATCTAAAATGAGAGGTTCAAATCAACATTTACTTCAAAAACTCATGCATGACGTATACATATGTATGGATTAATCCTAAGCATTATCACATATCATATTATCATCTCTAATATTGCATCATTCAACATTTCAAAACATAACAGGCATGAAACCTTTGCAATATACTTTTCATGATCAAATTTTTTAAATTTTTCAAAGATGCTACAAAGAAAAACATGATATGATTTTTGAAAAACAATTTTTTTATTTCCTATTCCTACTATCTAAATTAAGCACTCATGAAGGGCTTTAAGTAATTTCAAAATAATTAAAGAGAGTTGAGTTACTCACCTTGTAGTCAGAGCCCGTCAAAGCCCAATTCGTCGTTTCGCCTGTAAGATTTCCGCTGCACTAATTCACCCCCCCCTCTTAGTGCTCTCGATCCTAACAATTGGTATCAGAGCGGGGTATTTCTCATTTCGGATTTACACCCGAGAGAAATGACTTTTCAAGAGGGCTGTTCGGTCTTTCGTCCACCGTTCTTTAACGGATTGGACTACACTTATTGGAAAACTCGAATGAGAGTTTTCTTAATTTCTCTAAATCTAGATTTATGGAATATCATTGAAAACAGTTTTCAACTTCCCTCCAAACCGATGAACGAATGGTCGGTTTTGGAGAAGAAGAATTTTTCTTTAAACGCAAAAGCTATGAATGCCTTATTTTGCGCATTGGACAAAAATGAGTTCAATCGGATTTCTACGTGTGAAACGGCTTTCGATATTTGGCGCACTCTTGAAATCACGCACGAGGGAACTAGTAGAGTCAAAGACTCGAAAGTTAATATTTTACTGCTTGATTTCGAGCTTTTTCATATGAAACCAAGCGAAACCGTTGTTGACATGTACACCCGTTTTACGGATGTCGTCAATGGTTTAAAATCACTTGGTAAAAGCTTTTCGAATTTTGAACTCGTTAACAAAGTTTTGCGCTCACTTTCTAAAACTTGGGATTCAAAAGTAACTGCTATTCAAGAATCGAAAAACTTGAACCATTTTCCACTTGAAGAACTAATTGGTTCATTGATCACATATGAAATGGCGTGCAATGCACGTGAAGAACTTGAGAACCACCTTCCAAAGAACAGGAAGGATTTGGGACATAGAACATTTGAAGACCACTCGAGCATAAGCTCAAGTGATGGTGAACTTAAACTACAAATGAAACGAAAATTAAAAAGCAAAAAGAATGGAACTACTTGCTTTAAACGCAAGAAGAAGAACAAAAATTGGGATGAATCGAGCTCATCTGAAGACGAGAAAGTCAACAAAAGCGAGGCCGCAAACTACGCCTTACTAGCTTACGACATTGAGGTAATTAAAATGCCTTTGGTTTATTTTGAAATTACTTGATGCTTTCATGATATATTTTCTTTTTTAGTTTAGAACTAATTTTCTTGAAAATTACATGTTTAAAAATAAAAATACAAAAATTATGATCATGCTGATAATTTCGAAAATAATATTGCATATTTTATGATAAACAAACAAAATGATTTTGATCATGGTTAAGAAGTAATAATGTGTATCATGTTTGATTAACATTGTTGAATGAAATCACGTTTGATTTAAAGTAATGCATAAAGATGTAATATGAAATGGTTATTAACAATTTTATGCATGTGATTTTAAGTTATCCATGATCATGAGCTTGTTTGATCTTCTTGACTTAATTTCAAGATCTATAGCAAAAATCATGTTTGAATATATGAAAGTGTTAATTTCATTTTCGGATTCAGTTAACAATTGGTATCCTAACAATCGGATTTTCTCATACACTTATGAAAAATATTTTTCTAAAATGGATTTGATGAAATGATTCATGCTTATAAACTCCATCTTGAAATATGAATGATAGTGTTTTTGCTTGCAAAGATTTGTTTCACATTCATATCTCCTATGATTCGTGTGCAGAAAAAGAATTTATAAATCATAACACAATGTGATTTCTTATGCAAAAATAAAGTGCTTTTATGATTCTTTGCTAAAGAGAATAATTATTAAAATCATGATCTTGATAACATGAAGCTCTTTATGAATCAAGATCGTTCATTATGCTCCCTACATTTATCAAAAAGGAGTTCTTCAAATGAAATGCAATTCAATGAAGTGTCATATTGATATCTTGAAACTTGGAATATTTTAAAATGTGATCTTGATAAGAATGTTTCAAGTTGCTCTTTGTACTATATCTTTTCGAATGAATCATGAGCCTTGATATCATATATTTCATAATACAAGATTTCTTTGCCTTATGTCTTGAACTTTAATGCTTATCTTAATTTGGCATATAAAGACTAAGGCATGCTTAGGTGAAAAAGAATCTCTTAAAAAATGCTTTTCCCATCTGATCGAGATTAATGATTTCATGATATTTTGTGAATCTCGAAATTAATTTTAATGACTAGATTATGAATTTCAAATTAATAATTTGATTTGAATAAGTTTTATCTAAATCATAATCTTGATCTTGCAAAATTGAAGTCACAAATAATATCTTGTGGTATTCATGAATTGATACTCACAATATGAAAGCATTGATATTCATGACTTGAATTGGATTGAAACATTGTATGCTTAATTTAATCATTCTCCTATGTTTCAAAAATTCCTTAAATGCCTTATGTGATGATTGAAAACTAATCTGCTTTATGATGAATTACGAATCATGACTTGATCTATGATATAAATGCCTTGAAATGATTGAAATATTTAACACTTTTATGCTCTACCCCCTACTTTCTTCTTGTTTTCAATGATAAAATGGGGAGAAGTTTTGATCATGCATGGTAGGATATAATTTGACAAAATTGATACCATCATGATATGAAACATTTATGATGTACAATTATGCATGCAATACTTGTGCTTTCTAATTATGATGTGATGTATTGCATATGATGTAAATCATGATTTAAAATGCTATGAGTGCCAAGTTACACATTTTGAGAAGAAATTGTTATATTGAAATATTAATGTAATTATGAATGGTGATATGATATCATGCATGTAATACTTCAAGTTATGATAATGATGCATGCAATGATAAAATATTCATGATGAAAAATTGTCTTGACATTCATAACTTGATTATCCATCATTTGTCATGATTTTGAAATCGTTCTAAAAGGAAAAGAGAACTACAAAACTGTATTCTCTCTTTCATTTTTACAATGACAAAGGGGGAGATAGCTAGCTTGTACAAGTCAAGAAGATGCAAAAACTTGATTGCTAGCTTACCTATTTTAAGAAGCAAAGATTGCTAACTTGCTTATTTCAAGAAGAAAAATTGTCTTCTTGAACATCACTATCTTGAATATCTCAAGAAGCAAAACTTGCAATTTGCACATTGCAATAGGAAGCAAGAATCATGAGCTTACACAAGAAATTTATCTTGCATTTGCTTTCGAAATCTTTGCTAGCTTATATATTGTGAAACTTGTATATCATAAAAATTGCTAGCTTGTTGGTCTAAAGAGAAGCAAAAAGTTGCTATCTCAAAAGAAACAAATGTGCTATCTTGCCTATCTCAAGAGGCAAAAATGCTAACTTGCGCATCTAGCAAAGTGAGCAAAATTTTCAAGAAGCAAGAGTTGCCTTCTTGAACATCTCTAATTTGCTAGCTTGCATGATATAGAACTTGCTATCTTGAACATTACCAAAAGTGCTATCTTATATGTTATAAAACTTGAATATCTAAAACTTGATAGCATGAATGTTCTAAGCATGATGTAACACTTGCTAAAATCTTCTAGCTCCAAGATTGCATGATGATGAAACTTGATATTATGATTTTCATGCAAAGAGTTGAACCAATATCACACACAAACACTTGATTGTGATACTTCTCCTTTTTGTTGATGACAAAGGGGGAGAAGTATGTTGATGAAAGTATGTTGATGACATGACATGTGATGCATAAGTTTATGCATATGTTCATGTTGACGTATTGCAAGTATTCATGATGAATATTGCAATGACTTGAATTCAGTTTGAATTCAAGGTTCTATCAATATGGCATATTGATAGGGGGAGTTTGTTTAAACTCCGGGAGTTAAGTTTAACTCCGTCATCAAGTGGTTGTCATCATCAAAAAGGGGGAGATTGTTGAATCTCGTATTTTGATGATGAAACTACTTGATATATGTTTACGATTTAATCTGCGTTTTGAGTGACGCAGGATGCTTCGATCAGGATGAGACAATTAAAGCAGGATAATCATGTTGTGCCGAAGGAACATGTCAGAAGATTGGACGTCGGGCCGGTGGATCGGTCGACGTATCGACAGAAGGCTTCGGGCCGTGAACTCGGGCATTCGGCCAAGAAGAGCGGGTATTGTGCCAAGGATATCGGAGTTGCGGAGTCAACTGGCCGATTGGGCAATAGGCTGCAGAAGAGGACGATGCGCCGAAGAATCGGACGAAGCGTCGAGGGACCAATGACATGTCGGACAACTTGGTTAATTGCTTAGGATTAATTGTCTCGATCGAAGTTTTGTTTTGTTGTGCAGGATTAACTACGATGAGAGTAAGACAAGCAGCAGGTGTTGCGCCGGAGTCAAGATCATGATCACGTTGGGAGTTCGAGAGTTCGACGGAAGTTCGGACGGTCGTCGGAGGTTCAGCGAGAACAGATCCGAGAAGTCCAGAAGCTTGCAAAGCGAAGCTCGTCGGAACTCGCCAAGTGGATCGTCGCAAAGTCCAGGAGTATGCCGGATGTCCGCAGAAGGATCACCGAGGGTTTATCGGATGATCGACGGAAGTTCGCCGGAAACTCGCCGGAAGAAGCGATTGACGCATCGGAGCAAAGCTGCAGAAGTTGTCTTAGAGTTAATCGTAGTTAGCATGATGATTAAGCATGAAAATGGGAGGTGATCCCATTAGCTTAATCTTGGGGCAATTGGGCCCCTGAAAAGATTCAAATTGGGCCGAATGGAGTGAACCATTCGGACCCTGATTGCACCAGGAGGTGCAACCGCCCCAGCCAGGAGGTGCAACCGCCTGGGCTGTGAGGTTGGGAGGTGCAACCGCCCCAGCCAGGAGGTGCAACCGCCAGGGCTGCGAGGCTGGGAGGTGCAACCGCCCCAGCCAAGAGGTGCAACCGCCCAGAGCTCAGTCTTCGAGCTAGACTGGGCGGTGCAACCTCCTCTGTCAAGAGGTTGCACCGCCAGAGCTCAAGTTTCGAGCTCTGCCAGGCGATGCAACCACCGAGCTCAGTCTTCGAGCTCAGGCAGAGAGGTGCATCAGCCTGAGCTCAGTCTCGAGCTCTGCCAGGTGATGCAATCACCGAGCTCAGTCTTCGAGCTCTGGCAGAGAGGTGCATCAGCCTGAGCTCAGTTTCGAGCTCTGGCAGGTGATGCAACCACCGAGCTCAGATTTCGAGCTCTGCCAGGTGATGCAACCACCGAGCTCAGTCTTCGAGCTCTGCCAGGTGATGCAACCATCGAGCTCAGTCTTCGAGCTCAGGCAGAGAGGAGCAATTGCCTGAGCTCAGTCTTCGAGCTCTGCCAGGCGGTGCCACCTCTCCAGTCAAGAGGTGCAACCGCCTGATCCCAGAATTCTGGGATTTGATCGATTTGATCGTTTTGAGCTCGAATTTTGAATTGGGTTGGGGCCTATAAATACCCCACCCATTCAGCACTGAAAAGATACAGACCTACACCGAAATCTTGATCTTTTCTGTGATTCTAAGAGCTCAAAAGTGTTGTAAAGCCTTTAAGTCTCCTCCTTCTGTTCTTCAAGTTTTCAGTTGTAAAGTGAGGAGAGAAAGGTCTGTAAAGGTTGTCTCCTGAGCTTGTCAAAAGGAGAGAAATTGTAAAAGGGCAGTTTGGCCTTCGCCTATTGAAGGAAGGCTCCTAGTTGACGTCGGCAACCTCGTCGGTGGAGGAAGCCAAAAGTGGAGTAGGTCAAGGCTGACCGAACCACTCTAAATCTCTGGTTTGCGTTTATTCTCGAGCACTTTATCATTACTGCAAACATCCTTCATTACTACTGCTCTCTGCGCTTTCACGAACAAGTTCTAAGTGCTGTTCTTCCGAATCTGCATTCAGACGTAAATTCGTATTTTCATACATTACAGTTTACGTTTACGTTTGATTCTGCAGAACTGTCTTCCGTGCTTTTACGAACGAGCTTCTTTGCAGTCTACACTTACATTTTGATCCTATTGATAACTGCAAACTGTCCTCTACAGTTTTACGAACGAGTTTCAACATTTAGACGTAAAACTGCATTCAAACGTAAATCGGCTTTCCTCGCACAATCATCAGATCTCAGTTCACGTTTACGTCTTGATTTCAACTGCATACTGCCTTCTGCGAGTATACAAATGAGTTTCAGAGTTTAGACGTAAATCTGCGTTTAGACGTAAAACTACGTTTAGACGTAAATCTGCGTTTAGACGTAAATCTGCGTCTAGACGTAAAACTGCGTTTAGACGTAAATCTGCGTTTAGACGTAAATCTGAGTTTAGACGTAAATATGAGTTTAGACGTAAATCTGCGTTTTGACGTAAAACTGCGTTTAGACGTAAATCTGCGTTTAGACGTAAATCTGCGTTTAGTCGTAAAACTGCGTTTAGATGTAAATCTGAGTTTAGACGCAATCTGCGCTTAGACGCAAACTGTACTTAGATACAAACTGAGAATTAGCTTTTGCATCATAATAGTTTTTGAACGAACGCAGCTTTTGGTTTTTAATCGTTGTAAGATTTCCGCTGCACTAATTCACCCCCCCCTCTTAGTGCTCTCGATCCTGACAATTGGTATCAGAGCGGGGTATTTCTCATTTCGAGTCTTTGACTCTACTAGTTCGAAGACTGAGCTCTGGGCGGTTGTACCTCTTGGCTGGGGCGGTTGCACCTCCCAGCCTCGCAGCCCTGGCGGTTGCACCTCCTGGCTGGGGCGGTTGCACCTCCTGGTGCAATCAGGGTCCGAATGGTTCACTCCATTCGGCCCAATTTGAATCTTTTCAGGGGCCCAATTGCCCCAAGATTAAGCTAATGGGATCACCTCCCATTTTCATGCTTAATCATCATGCTAACTACGATTAACTCTAAGACAACTTCTGCAGCTTTGCTCCGATGCGTCAATCGCTTCTTCCGGCGAGTTTCCGGCGAACTTCCGTCGATCATCCGATAAACCCTCGGTGATCCTTCTGTGGACATCCGGCATACTCCTGGACTTTGCGACGATCCACTTGGCGAGTTCCGACGAGCTTCGCTTGGCAAGCTTCTGGACTTCTCGGATCTGTTCTCGCTGAACCTCCGACGACCGTCCGAACTTCCGTCGAACTCTCGAACTCCCAACGTGATCATGATCTTGACTCCGGCGCAACACCTGCTGCTTGTCTTACTCTCATCGTAGTTAATCCTGCACAACAAAACAAAACTTCGATCGAGACAATTAATCCTAAGCAATTAACCAAGTTGTCCGACATGTCATTGGTCCCTCGACGCTTCGTCCGATTCTTCGGCGCATCGTCCTCTTCTGCAGCCTATTGCCCAATCGGCCAGTTGACTCCGCAACTCCGATATCCTTGGCACAATACCCGCTCTTCTTGGCCGAATGCCCGAGTTCACGGCCCGAAGCCTTCTGTCGATACGTCGACCGATCCACCGGCCCGACGTCCAATCTTCTAACATGTTCCTTCGGCACAACATGATTATCCTGCTTTAATTGTCTCATCCTGATCGAAGCATCCTGCGTCACTCAAAACGCAGATTAAATCATAAACATATATCAAGTAGTTTCATCATCAAAATACGAGATTCAACATCGCCTTTGGAAGTTTTTGATTCATCCTTGGTTGCCTTCCTCTTCTTTGGCCTCTTCCTCCGTTCAAGTTCATTGTTTATTTTAGATTTTTGTTTAATAAACTTATTAAGATTTAGTGTTCGAAGTTCAAGTTCAACATTGTCCTCATCACTTGAGTCATCGCTCAAGTGGTATTCATTTGTCCGAAGTTTCAAATCCTTCCTGTTCTTTGGAAGGTGATTTTGTTCATCATGTTCATCATGTGTATTGTGAACCATTTCATATGTCATCAATTAACTAATTAGTTCTTTAAGTGAAAAAATATTTAAATCTTTTGTTTCTTGTATTGCAGTTATTTTAGGATCCCACCTTTTTGGAAGGGATCTTAAGATCTTTCTCACGAGATCAAAATTCGAAAAAGATTTACCAAGAACACTTAGATTATTGACGACATCCGTGAAACGGGTGTACATGTCGCCTATAGTCTCGCTTGGTTGCATTCGAAAAAGCTCAAAATCATGCAATAAAATGTTAACTTTCGAGTCTTTGACTCTACTAGTTCCCTCGTGCGTGATTTCAAGTGTTCGCCAAATATCAAAAGTCGTTTCGCATGTTGAAATCCGATTGAACTCAGTTTTGTCCAAAGCGCAAAATAAGGCATTCATAACCTTTGCGTTTAAAGAAAAATACTTCTTCTCCAAATCCGACCATTCGTTCATCGGTTTAGAGGGAAGTTGAAAATTGTTTTCAACAATATTCCATAAATCCAAATTCATAGAAATCAAGAAAACTCTCATTCGAGTTTTCCAATAAGTGTAGTCCAATCCGTTAAACAACGGTGGACGAAAAATCGATAAGCCCTCTTGAAAGCCATGAAGAGCCATTTCTCTTGATTGTAAATCAGAAATGAGAAATACCGGGCTCTGATACCAATTGTTAGGATCGGAGCGGCACTAAGAGGGGGGGGGTGAATTAGTGCAGCGGATTAAAACTTCGGTTTTGATAAATCTTTCGTACGATGAAAAGCAATATTAATGGAAACCGATTTTAGAAGCTTGATAACTTAGAAACGTATGGAAGCATAGTAACTAAGTAAAGAAGTTTGCAGTATGTAAATGGCAAGAGTAAGATGCAAACCAGATAATGCAGTAGTTTTTAAAGTGGTTCGGTCAAAATGACCTACATCCACTTGCGAAGCCTTCTTCGAAGAGGCTTCCAACTTCCACTAGCAAATTTCTTGTAGGGGAAAGACTAATACCCCTCTTACAACCTTTACAAGTGGTTCACACTCTTATAATTCTTTTCAACAAGATGAGAGGAGGTGAACACTTAAGCAATATGAAAAACAAGGCTTGCAAAGACTATTTTAAGGCTCTTAACTCAAACTATTGCTTTTCAAAAGGTTGTGATCTCCGCTGAGATTTGAGGGGTATTTATAGGCCTCAAAAGGATTCAAATTTAGGCTCCAAAATTTGAATTCTCTTTGGTTCCCGATGCTGGTGGTGCCACCGCCCAGCCCAGGCGGTGCCACCGCCTATACTATTTCAGCTCACTGGTTGGGCTTCAAAATTGGCCCAAACCAGTCCAAACTAGAGCCCAATTGGCCCCTACTTGGTTTATAGGATTAACACCTAATCCTAACCCTAAGTAACATGCTAACTACGAATTTAAAGACATTTTCTAAGCTATTACAAAGTCCGTAAGTCAAGACTTCTTCCGGCGAGCTTCCGGTGAACTTCCAACGGTTTTCTGATAAACTCTCGGAAACCATTCTACGGACTCCCGGTAGGCTCCTAGACTTCACGATTTGATCTTGACGAGTTCCAACGAGCTTCTTCGGCAAGCTTCGATCTTTCTCGGCGAGCTCCGCGAACTTCCAACGAACCTACCAGCGAGCTTCTTAAAAACCCTTCGACAAGCTCCCTACTCATTCTCGGCTAGTTCCGGCAGCATTCCCGACGAACCTTCGGACTTCCGTCGAACTCTCGAACTCGCAATGAATCCTTCGTGCTTGACTCCGACACTTTGTTTTGCTTTATATCTTCGTCGTTATCGTAGTTAATCCTGCACACACAAGCTAAAACTCTACTCCGATCTAGACAATTATTACAATGTGAATTGACATTCTGTTGCCCGGCTCGTCATTGGTTGGCGCTTCGTCCGATTCTTCGGTGCATCGTCCTCTCTTGCGGCTTGTTGCCCAATCGACGGTTGACCTCCGCAACCCCGATATCCTTGGCGCAATTTTGCTCTCCTTGGCCCGATGCCCGACGTCTGAAGCCTTCTGTCGTCCAATATCTTGATGTGATCTCCTCCGGCGCAACGTCAATTCCTCCTGCGTTAATTGTCTAATCCCGATCGAGTAGACCTGCATCACTCAAAATGCAGGTTAAATTATAAACACATATCAAGTGGTTTCATCATCAAAATACGAGATTCAACACGCCGGAGCATCGCCGAGGATTCGTCGGAAGCTTGCCAGAAGAAGCGATTGATGCACCGGAGCAAGTTATAGTATTAATGTCTTAAATATCATAGTTAGCATATAGATTAAGTTAGGAATGGGAGGTGATCCCATTAACGTAATCTAGGGGCAATTGGGCCCTTGATAGACCCAAATTAGGCCAAATAGATCAACCTATTCGGACCCAAAATTCCTGGCCGGTGGTGGCACTACCTAGGAGCTTAGTCTCCCAAGAATGCTGGGCGGTGGTACCACCCCTGTGTTAGGACTCTAGATAGGAGAGTCCTAATTGAGAGGGACATTCATGTAAAACCTACCTAAGCCGACCCCTATTAAAGAGGTGAAGTGGCCGGCTAGGGTTAGGAGGTTATTTCTTAGAGAAGAATAAGGAGTTGTAAAGGAATAGGAGTCTTGAGTAGGAGTCCTATTAGGAGGTAGTTAGAAGTAGGAGTCTTAAGTAAGAGTCCTATTAGGAGTTAGGGTTTAGAAGCCCTATAAATAGTCATGTATTCCACCTCGTTTCATAAGAAATAGATGAATCTTTTCTACAACCTTTGAGCAGCAACTTGGAGGGAGGAACCCCTATAGAGTTCCAAGGAGGCCGATCTCCTAAAGAGATCAACCCCAAGTTTAGAATCTGCAAGGGTTCTAACACCTGGTATCAGAGCAGCGTTCTTGGCGTCTTGCTGTCCTTCCACAGCCATCCATCAACCCTCCACAACCACCCAAAGCAATTCCCACAATTGCTTAAAAGATCGTTGCCAAATTCCGCCATCATCTCCACCACCACTGATCATCCTTTGATCTCCTTGTGAATTGCAACAGGTTCTGGTTTTCTACCTTACTGTTGGTGAAATTTAGTTATTCTTATTTGAAAATCCCAAAAAAATTATTCCTATATTGCTACATAAACTTTTCGTCATAAAGTTTTCATCTCGACGACGAAAGATATATTGCAGAATTCCAACCGTATAACACCGTTTGTTTGATATTGCTATTGTGTTTTTTCTATCCAAATCTCTACGAATTTTTTATGACATCTATGACATTTCCTAACAGCAGATTTCCTTTGGTTTTGTCAAAAAATTCTCAATATAAACCATTGATATTTTACGTCTAATCTGCTATACTTGAAAATCTGCACTGTAAAATTTAAGTCGCATATCACTATTTGTTTGATCTTGATACTACATTATTTCTATCCAAATCTCTACAAAATTTTTATGATTGCTTGGACACTTCCTAACAGTGGATTTTCCTTTGGTTTCATCAAAAAATTCTTAATATAAACCACTGATCTTTTACGTCCAATATGCTATACTTAAAAATCTGTGCTGCAAAAAATTTCAGCCGCATATTATTGCCTTAACCCATCTATTTGCAATCTTTTTTAAATGAAATTTATTATACACTTCATAGATCATCTTGGCTTCCATCTAAGATTGATATATTAAGAAATTTATCTCTAAAAATGATTTTGTGTTGCTGCAAATTTTCGTCATAACCCGCTGAAATTTTTCGACGAGAATTCTGTAATCGCAACTTGCACCAATTTCCTTGCTGTTATACTGCCAAAATTTTCTTGATTAAATTAGATATCCTTGCTGTCATATAAACTATGATTTTGCTATCAATTCCCTCCTCAATTGTCTCAAGTTTTTGGTGGAAATTACATCGAGAAACCGTTGTTTCTTCGACGACATTTCTACTCTTACAAGACAGCACATACTTACTGCAACTTCCACTGATTTCTATCAAACCTTTTCTACCATCTACCATAGATCCAAAACTTTCATCTACAGCCCTAAAGCTCCACTAAACCACACCCTCAAACTGCACCTAAAATAGCCACAAAACAAGCCTAAACCGTAGCCTACATCCACCAATCTACCAACCCTTTCGATGATCACCTCTCTCAACCAATATATGCCTTTAACCCGACAACTAAAGAGAGATCTTAATATCACAGATTTGGCGGCATATACTATGACATCTGAGGAGGTAATCAATGCTAAATTCGAAGCCTTCGAGGCATGAATGGAGGATAAGATTCGGACGCTCTTTACCGAACTCAGATTGGGCTGACCACTAAGCCCGAAGAAATCACATCAAGGAGAGAGCTTTGCCCAATCGCACCAAACTAGAAGATATGACTTCCAAGAGAGGGGAAGCTCTTTGACCAACCTTAACTATACATGCATGAGAGTGGACTTCCCTAGATGGGAAGAAGGAGACCCGATTGGTTGGATCTCGCGCGCGGAGCGATATTTTCGGTACCATAAAACCGAGGATGCATCTATGGTGAAAATTACAGCTATACATCTTGAACGGGATGCTATACAGTGGTTTGACTGGTTTGAACATACTTATGGAGTCCTTTCATGGCGACAATTCAAAGAAGGACTACTGATCCGCTTCAGACCAATCGATTAAGAGAATATTGACGGACAACTAGCAAAGATCCGACAAACCTCTACCATTCAAGAGTACCAAACCAGGTTTGAGAGGTTATCTAATCAAACTCATGATTAGTCTCAAAAACAGCTATTAAGGACCTTCATTGAGGGCTTGAAGCCGGAGATCCGAGGAGAAGTTAAAGCGTGACAACCATATACGCTTATGGCAGCCATCTCTTTTGCACGACATCAATAGGAGCAATCGAACCATGAAGCTTAGAGGACTAGGGTCGCTCCTCAACCAGTAATATTGAAGCCCTCAGCCCCCCCTATTGTCGACCAAGTCCCTACACCAAAGAGGTTAACAAGAGAAGAACTTCGGGAGCGATATGCGAAGGGGTTATGTTGGCATTGTGACAAGTCGTGGAGTCGTGAGCATCGCTGTAGTAAAGGGAGACTTCTTATGATTGAACCAATAGAAGAAGAGGTCATTGAACATCCAGAAGAGAGCCTTGAACATAAAGAAGAAGATGCAGAGCCACAACCAATTGAAGTTACGGTACATACACTAGCCGGCTACTCAAACCCGCAAACGATGAAAGTTGGAGGCCTTCTTAAACAACAACTGATCACTGTTCTCATCGACACAGGCAGTACTAATAACTTTCTAAAGAGTAAGGTTACTATCCATATGACCTTACCTATCGAGAATTGCAGCAGGTTTGGTGTTAAGGTCGCTGATGGATGGATTTTGAAGTATGATCGTAGGCGCTCGCAAGTGAAATTGTTGCTGATCATGAGGCCTTACCAAGAGATAATGGCATATTTCTTCCTTCTCCCTCTTGATGATCATGAGGCCATGCTCATAATTAAATGGTTGATGACATTAGGTGATATTTCTTGAGATTTTATGCAACTAATTATGAAATTTTATAGTAAGGAGAAACAGGTGATACTGAACGGGAAACGTGGGGGCGACGTAACGACGATTTGCACACAACAAATGGAGAAGGTTTTGCATAAAGCATGCAGCAGATTTTTGGTACAACTTGAGCAGCAAACTAAGGGAGAGCTAACAAAATTTGAAGATCCAAATCTACTTCCTTTGCTTGCTAAATTTTCAGATATATTTGACGAACCGCGCAACCTACCTCTTACCCGTCGGCATGATCATTGTATAACGATTCTTCTAGGCAAATCTCTAGAAAATGCTCAACCATATCAGTATCTATATCTCCAGAAGGATGAAATAGAAAGGATTGTAAAAAAGATGCTCAAAACAGGAGTTATTCGGCCATATTGCAGCCCCTACTCTTCACCGGTGCTCCTCATACGAAAGAAGGATGGAATATGGCAATTATGTGTTGATTATCGAGCTCTCAATGGCATAACCTTCAAGGATAAATACCCTATTCTAGTAGTCGATGAGTTGCTAGATGAAAGGGAGCATAAATCTTTACAAAGCTGGACCTTCGATCCGGGTATCATCAAATACGAGTATGCAAAGAAGACATATCGAAAACCACCTTTTGAACACACAACAACCACTATGAATTTTTGCTTTCTTCAAAAGAAGGTGGAATATCTTGGGCATATCATATCAGAGGAAGGTGTGGCAGTAGACCCCTTCAAAATTGGAGCAATGCAAAACTGGCTGACCCCTAGGAACATAAAATTGCTACATGGCTTTCTGGGTTTAACAGGCTTCTACTGCAAGTTCGTGAAAAACTAAGGAGAGATCAGTGCACAACTTACTTCCTTACTGAAAAAATATATCTTCTAATGGTCGGACAGAGCCTCCGCTGCCTTCGACAAACTTAAGGCAACCATGATGACGATGCCGGTGCTAACACTACCAAATTTCAACTGACCCTTCATTATTGAGGCCGATGCATCTGGAGTCGGAATTGGAGCTATTCTCATGCAAGATGGTCAACCACTCACATATACTAGCAAGGCATTATCTCCCTCCCATCAAAATAAGTCAACATATGATAAGGAGATGCTCGCCATTGTGCGCGCAGCAACGAGGTGGAGACCCTACTTGATTGGCCGACGATTTCAAATTAAAACCGACCATAAAAGCCTCAAGTACTTTTTGGAGTGAAAGATATCATCCCCTGATCAGCGAAAATGGGTAACAAAACTTCTTGGATTTGATTATGAAATAACTTACAAAAATGGGAAAGAAAATGTTCTTGCATATGCGCTTTCGTAGCTACCCGAGTAAGTTGAAGTTTCAGTCGTTTCACTTCCGGCCAGCGACTTTCTTAAGGATATTAAGATGGAATGGCAGGAAGATTCAGAGACTAGTAAGATTATAAAAAATTTGGAGGAAGCACCAAGCCCCATGGCTCATTACAATTGGGACTCAAAAGAATTACACTATAAGGGACGCATTGTGCTTATGATAAATTCTACTTGCATCTTCACGAGCAGATTTTGGACAAAGTTATTCCATATGCAGGGTACTAAATTGAAAAGGAGTGGCATATCACCCACAAACCGACTGCTAGACGGAAGTTGTAAATAGGTGCTTGGAGACAGCCCAAAGCCATCCACCAAATATGACTACCCAAGTAGAACTTCTGACTCAGCCAAGTACCCAAGTAGCTAGAGTCCTAACAAACCCGCCCTCTTCAAATTCTCAAAATTCATGAATCGTCAGCCTCGAGGACAAGGCTGATTTGAAGAGGGCGGGTTTGTTAGGACTCTAGCTAGGAGAGTCCTAATTGAGAGGGACATTCATGTAAAATCTACCTAAGCTGACCCCTATTAAAGAGGTGAAGTGGCCGGCTAGGGTTAGGAGGTTATTTCTTAGAGAAGGGAAAAGAGTTGTAAAGGAATAGGAGTCTTGAGTAGGAGTCCTATTAGGAGTTAGTTAGAAGTAGGAGTCTTAAGTAAGAGTCCTATTAGGAGTTAGGGTTTAGAAGCCCTATAAATAGTCATGTATTCCACCTCTTTTCATAAGCAATATATGAATCTTTTCTGAAGCCTTTGAGCAGCAACTTGGAGCGAGGAACCCCTATAGAGTTCCAAGGAGGCCGATCCCCTAAAGAGATCAACCCCAAGTTTATAATCTGCAAGGGTTCTAACACCCTGTCAGGCGGTGGTACCGCCTGAGCTCGGTCTCCGAGCAAAGTCAGGTGGTGGTACCACCCGTGTCAGGCGGTGGTACCGCTTGAGCTTGACCTTCGAGTTGTGTTAGGCAATAGTACTGCCCAGTTATGGCAGTAGTACTACCCAGTTATGGCAGTAGTACCGCCAAGACCCCGGAAATATGGGAGATGACATTTTTGAGCTCCAAATTCGAACCAGTTGGGGCCTATATAAACCCCACCCTTTCCTGCATGAAAGGGCACTGAAATCTTGATCTTATTATGAGAATTTGAGAGCTCAAAAGTGTTGTAAAAGGCCAAAAAGTTCTCCTCCCTCTTTTCATCTAAGTTTTGATCATTCAAGAGAGGAGTGAAAATATGTAAGGGTTGTCTTCTAAGCCTGTCAAAAGGAGTAAAGCTGTAAAAGGATGGTTGGCCTTCGCCTATTGAAAAAAGGCCTCTAGTGGATGTCGGTGACCTCATCGGGGGAGGAAGCCAATAGTGGATATAGGTCAAGATAGACCGAACCTGTCACGACCCGGGTTTGATGAGCTAACTGGCTAATAACTCCATTTTGGTCCTCAACGGCGGACCAAAATACTTAAGCGGGAGGTATCGTAGTACACTGATCAGGCCCTTATAAGCTAATCATACACATTCCCCACTTCCGATGTGGGACTAATGGGATATTACAGAACCACTCTAAATCTCGGTTTACATTTACATTTTGCTCTCTATCTTAACTGTAAACTACCTCCATTACTTTTATTCAACTGTGCTTTGCTTAATCTTAAGTTGAAGAACTTTCCGAAATGGTTTTTCATCGAAAGTGTTTTTATCGTACGAACTTCATTTTAAATTGTCAAAAGTTATCTGCTGCACTAATTCACCCCTCCCTCTTAGTGCTCTTGATCCTAACAATGAGGATTATGATGATGACTTGGCATTATTGACAAGAAAATTTAAAAATTTCATAAAAAGAAATAAATCTAAAAATGACACTAGAAACAAAATTGAACCCAAGAAAGAACAAGTTATATGCTATGAATGTAAGAAGTTGGGACATTTCAAAAGCGAATATCCCTAAGTAAAGAAGAAGCAACCAAAGAAGAAAAAGGCGCTAAAAGCGACGTGGGATGACTCGAACGATTCCGAAGGTGAAGAACAAAGCAACAAGGAGATTGCCAACTATGCACTAATGGCTATTAGAGATGAGGTAAGTAGTTCATTAGATGCAAATTTATCTTTCAATGAGCTTTTAAGTGCTTTCTATGAATTGTTTGTTGAATGTAAAAAACATTGAGTAAAAAGTATAATTCCTTAAAAAAGGAGCATGCCTCTCTTGTTAGTGATTTTGATAGATTAAAAATTAAGTATGATGATAGTTTAGCTCCTTGCACAAAATGCGATGAATTAGAAACGCTTAAAAAGGAGAATTTGCAACTACATGAAATCTTAGAAAAATTTGAAATAGATAGTAAATCTTTGAACATGATCCTTGCAAGTAAGAATCATGTTAATAGAAGAGATGGAAATGGCTTTGTGAGTAACACTCATTAAAATCTAACCATCTTTGTTAAAGGCCCAACTTTGCATGTTTCAGCCCGAAACAAATGCATCTTTTGTTTTAAATTTGGATATGTTGCTTATAAATGTCTATTTAAGAGATGTAATCTACACACATTAATTTAGGTTCCTAAAGGAACCGTAAAGAATTCCATGCAAAATGATAAGTTAAGTCGGTTGATTTTTAAGGCACCCAAGGTCAAATGGGTACCGAAAAATCACCCTTTTTTGTAGAAATATTTACCATCACAAGCTAGGAGTTGTTAAATCTTAGATTTTGATGATGAAATTAATTGATGAGTTTGTGATCCAATTTACATTTTGAGTAAAGTAAGACTAACTTCGATCAAGGAGAGGTAAATTGATTAAAACAATGGGCCGAAGTGAACATATCAGAAGATTGGACGTTGGGCTAAAGGATCGGTTGACTTGTCGGTAGAAGGCTCATGCCGTAAATTCGGGCATCAGGCCAAAGGATATGACATTACATTAAGGAGATCAGAAGTTGCGGGAGTCAACATGCCGATTGAGCAATATGCCGAATGATCAGACGAGCGCCGGATGAACCAATGACATGCCGGACAAAGGATTCATGCTTTGTAATAATTTGTCTAAGATCGATGTAGTTTAAGAGGATAATTGAGTTAGCTTTTGGTATAATCATGGTAACCCAATTAGGAGCCAATTGGGCCTTAATTGGGACTAATTTGGGCTCATTGGGAGGCCCATTCAGTGACCCAAAAGTTAGGTCAGGCGGTGGCACCACTAGAATAGGCGGTGGAACCACTTGTGAGATGAAAAACTCAAAAAACTCGATCTCCAAGGCTGTCAGGTAGTGGTACCTCTAGACTGGGTGATGGTACTGCCAGACTAGGTGGTGGTACCGCCCAGTGACAAAGTGTCAGGTGATGGTACCACCAGACTGGGTGGTGGTATCGCCTAGTGTCAGGCTGCAGGCGGTGGTACCGCTTGTACCTTGAAATCTCGGGAATTTAAATTTTGGGCTCCAAATTTGAATCCATTTGGGGCCTATAAATACCCCACTCTTTCCTACTTAGAAGAGTAAGAAAGTGAGTTAAAAAGGGGGAAATAATCCTTGAGTAAAAATTATAATATCTCTTGAAGAGTAGAGTCCCTTCTTCCTAGTATTTAGAAAGTTCTTCTAAAGGAAGAAGAGAGGTCTAGGTCTAAAAGAGAGGTGTAAAGGTTTTCTCATGAGCCTATCAAAAGGAGAATAGAGTTGTAAGAAGGTGATTGGTCTTTGCCTATTGAAGGAAGACCGTTAGTGGATACCGGTGGCCTCGACGGAAGAGAAATCGAGACTGGATATAAGTCACGATGACCGAACCACTATAAAACTTAGTTTGTATTTTTATTCTCGCTATTTTCCCTTACTGCAAACTACCTTACTTAATACTCTCACTACCTTACGAAAATGCTTTCAAGTTAATATCTCTCTGAAATAGTTTTCAAAACTGACGTTTTTATCTGCTGCACTAATTCACCCCCCCATCCCCCCCCCCTCTTAGTGCCAACTCGATCCTAATAGGAGCAAGAGATGGTACCTTGATAGTGGATGCTCAAGGAACATGACCAGAGATCCATCTTAATTCTCTAAGCTCACTAGCCTAGACGAAGGGTATGTCACCTTCGGAGACAACAACAAGGATAAAATCATTGGCAAAGGAACCATATGTAACACATCCAACTTTTTGATTAGAGATGTGCTGTTAGTTAATAGCTTAAAGCATAATATTTTGAGCATTAGTCAATTATGTGATGAAGGATACGTCATTAGATTTGATTCCAATGCTTGTATTATTGAACAACCATACAAAAATATCTCTATGATTGCCCTAAAACAAAATAATATATACACTATTGACATTGATTATCTTTGTAATGAAATATGTTTTTTGGTTTTGAATGACGATGCTTGGCTTTGGCATAGGAGATTAGTGTTAGGAACGAGTCGACACTAAGAGGGGGGGGGGGGGGGGGGGTTAAATTAGTGCAGCGGTAAAAACGTTGTTTTCGTAAAATCTTCATACGATAAAACTGATTTCATAATATGTTAACTTGATAGCATACGTAAGAGTGTAGTGGATGTAAAGCAAGTAATAAGAAGGTAGTTTGCAGTTAAAGTAAATTGCTCAAGAGAAACGTAAACCATATTTTTATAGTGGTTCGGTCGTCGTGACCTACATCCACTCCACCGAATCCTCTTCCGTCGAGGCCACCGGCATCTACTATCGATCTTCCTTTCATGGGCGAAGATTAACCAGCTTTACAACTCGATTCTCCTTTTCACAGGTTCAGGAGTGAACCTTTACAACCCCCCTTACTCCTCTCTCAAACTACACTAACACTTAGGGCTTTGAGAGGAGTTTACACACAATTAAAACAAAGTTTTCTTTCCTTTCTTTGCTCTCAGTTATGTGTAGTTCAACCAGGGATGAGAGGGGTATTTATAGGCCTCAAGTTGATTCAAACTTAGAGCCTAAAAATGTCTCATCCCTGGTTTTCGGGGTCTTGGCAATACCACCACTTGTGTTGGGCAGTACCATTGCCTGCAGCACTAACACTAAGCGGTACCACCGCTTGACACTGCCACTAGGCGGTACCACCGCCTGACATAGTCTCGGAAATTGTGCCATGACGGTGCCACCTGTTGGGTTATTGTTTGGGCATTCTACTTGGCCCAACACAGCCCAAACTTAGGTCACTGAATGAGCCTTTCTCTTGGCCCAAAATAGCCCTATTTTGGGCCCAGTTGGCCCCTAACTGAGTTGATCTAATTACATTCTAAACTGACTCAAATAGACTCTAAACTATCTCAATCTAGACATAATTGATTACAAGCAAATCCTATGTTGTTCGGCATGTCATTGGTTCTTCCGGCGCTTCGTTCGATCCTTCGGCTCATCGTCCTCTTTTGTAGCCTTTGTCCAATCGATATGTTGACCTCTGCAACTCTAATCTCCTTGGCATAATGTCTGCTCTTCTAGGCCCGATGCTCGAATTCTCGGCCGGAAGCCTTCTGCCAACACGTCGATCGTTCCTCCGGCCCGACGTCCAATATTCTGACATGTTCACTCCGGCCCAACATCCGATTCCTCCTACTTTAATCAATTGGCCACTCCTGATTGACGTAAGCCCTGTGTCACTCAAACGCATATTAGAACAACACTACAATTAGTTTCATCATCAAAATCCGAAATTCAACAATCTCCCCCTTTTTGATGATGATAACCAATTGATGACGGAGTTAACCTTAACTCCCCCTATCAATATGTCCTATTGATAGAACCCTTGGATTCAAACATTCAAGCAACATATCATCATAAAATCATTTATAACATCATACTTCTCCCCCTTTGTCATCAACAAAAAGGAGAAGTTCAACTATCAAGTGTTTAGACATACAAGTTCAAATCATTGCATTATAAATATAATCTCAAGTTTTATCATTATACAAGCTAGCAAATTTTTTATATCGTTTTAGAAAATATAAGCTAGCAATTTAGCAAGTTTTACATCATGAAAGCTAGTAAATTTTTAATCACTTTACAACATGCATAATCACCAAATCATCATTAATTTTAAAGATGCGCAAGATTGCATATTACGTAAATTTATATTTTTTCTTCTTAAGATAGGCAATCTATCAATTTTTGGTGATGTTCAAGATTGCAAATTAGTTCTTCTCTTTGTTGAATCTCATATTTTGATGATAAAATCAATTGATGGGTTAATTGATCTAATCCATATTATTGAGTTAAGTGTGCAGGATTAACTACGATAACAAAAAAACATAAAGCAAGAATACCGGAGTCAAGTTCGATGGACATTTAAGAGTCCGAAGAATCGTCAGAGATACTGCCGGAACCAATCGAGAAGAAATCAAGAACTTGTCAGAATTTTTGGAAGTTCGCCAAAGAGATCGTCGGAGGTTCGCGGAGATCACCGAGAAGGCTCGGCTACTCGTTGAAGTCGTCACAAGATCGGGAGCCTGCTAGGAGTCCGTCGGAAGAAATCCGAGGGCATATTGGAATTTCGCTGGAAGTTCGTCGGAAAGCTCGCCAGAACAAGACTCGACGTTCGTGGTTGAAAACTTGCTTGGGATGTTTTTAGTTATATAGTTCACATGTAATTAGGATTATGATTAAAAGATAATCCTATATCTTGGTTAGGGGCCAATTGGGCCCAAAATTAGACTTTGTTTAGGCTGAACTTAAAGCCCAACTAGTGAACCAAAGGGTCTAGCGGTGGCACCGCCATACTGGGCGATGGCACCGCCCAGCACTTGAGAGGCAGGCGATGGCACCGCCAGTATACTGTCAGTGTCAGACACTGACAGGCGGTGGCACCGCCAGCATCGGGAACCAAAGAGAATTCAAATTTTGGAGCCCAAATTTGAATCCTCTTGAGGCCTATAAATACCCCTCAATTCTCACCTGAGATTACAACTCTTTGGGAAGCAATTGATTCAGAGAAAAGTCTTAGAAAAGTCTTAGCAAGTCTTGTTTTCAATTTGCTAGAGTGTTCACTTCCTTCTTTCTTGCTGAAAATTTGTAAGAGTGTGAACCGCTTGTAAAATGTTGTAAGAGGGGTATTTGTCCTTTCCCTTCAAGAGATTTGCTAGTGGAAGGTGGGAGCCTCATTGAAGTGGGCATCGCAAGTGGATGTAGGTCATTTGACCGAACCACTTTAAAATTGGCATGATCTCTGGTTTGCATTTTCTTATTGCTATTTACGTTACTGCAAACCTTCTTACGTGCTTTATTTCCTCATTACCTTTGCTGCACACCTTTACGAACACGCGTTCAAGTTAAGCTTTCCAAGTTCAGTTTTTATCGTACGAAAGATTTGTCGAAACCAACGTTTTAATCCGCTGCACTAATTCACCCCCCCCTCTTAGTGCCGCTCCGATCCTAACAATTGGTATCAGAGCAAGGCTCACTCTCATATTTGGTTTGATACCCAAGAGAGATGGCTTACTCCGGCATACATGAGGGTCATTCTATCACACGTCCACCCATGTTTATGGGTCGGATTATACTTATTGGAAGACTCGTATGAGGATCTTCCTCATTTCCATGGATTTCGAGCTTTGCACTATTGTCAAAAACGGATTTCAAAAATATTCTCTTCCGACGAGCGAATGGAATGAATCGGAGAAGAAGGTTTTTGCTTTAAATGCAAAGGCTATGAATGCCTTGTTTTGTGCACTAGACAAAAATGAATTTAATCATGTTTCAATTTGTGATTCGGATTTTGATATTTGGAGAACTCTTGAGGTCACTCATGAAGGCACTAATCGAGTGAAAGAGTCCAAAATCAACATCCTTGTGCACTCTTACGAACTTTTTCGAATGAAACCAAGTGAGTCCATCGGAGACATGTACACCCATTTCACGTATGTCATCAATGGACTCAAAGCTCTTGGTAAAGATTTTACTAACTTTGAACTAGTAACTAAAATCTTAAGATCCATCCCTAAAAGTTGGGATCCAAAAGTTATGGCCATTTAAGAGGACAAATACCTTAAAACATTCCCTCTTGAAGAACTTATTGGGTCTCTAATGACCTACGAAATGACATGTCAAGCTCATGACGAGCTCGAGAACCCCCTTCCAAAGAACAGGAAGGATATGACACTCACATCACATAAAGATCACTTGAAAGGAACATCAAGTGATGAGGACAGTGATAATGACATTGCACTTTTGACTCAAAAATTTAAAATTTTTTTATGAAAGAATAAATTTAAAAATAATATAAAAAATAAATTAGAACACAAGAAGGACCAAGTTATTTGCTATACGTGCAAAAAACCGGGACACTACAAGAACGATTGTCCCCAAGCCAAAAAGAGAACATCAAAGAAGAAGACGCTCAAGGCAACGTGGGATGATTCAAGCGCGTCCGAAGAAGAGGAGTCCAATACCGAGCAAGTTGCTCATTACGCCCTAATGGCCATCGGAGAAGAGGTAACGGATTTAATTGATGTAGATTTATCATATCGTGAATTTTTAAATGCCTTCCATGAGTTATTTGATGAATGTAAGACAATTAGTAGAAAATACAAATTGCTAAAAAAGGAGCATGATAGTCTCACTTGTAATTTCGATAAATTAAAGACTGAATATCATGATAGTTTAGCTCCATGTATAAAATGCCATGATCTAGAAACTCTCCAAAAGGAGAACTTGCTACTTAAGGACACCTTGAAGAAATTTGAAGTTAGTAGCAAGTCTTTGAACATAATCCTTACAAATAAGGGTCACGTTCCTAAAAGAAGTGGAATCAGATTTGTGAGAAGTCCTCACCAAAATCCAACCACCTTCATTAAAGGTTATGTCTTACATGTTCGGCACCAAAGCAATTGTAACTTTTGTTGCATATATGGACATAAAACTTATAAATGTCCATTCAAGAAAATTAGTCCGAACAAACTAATTTGGGTTCCTAAAGGAACTATGATCAATTTTATGCAATATGATGAAAAAGTCAGATCTGTTTTTAAGGCAGCCAAAAGAAAATGGGTACCTAAAAATAATCCCTTCTTGTAGAAGCATACACCATCACAAGCTAGGAGCAAGAGATGGTATCTCGATAGTGGATGCTCAAGACATATGACTGGAGATCCATCTCATTTCTCTATGCTCAGTAGCAAAGAAGAAGGGTACGTCACCTTCGGAGACAACAACCAAGGCAAAATCATTGGCAAGGGAACCATAGGTAACAAATTAAAATTTTCTATTGATGATGTCTTACTAGTTGATGGATTGAAACATAATCTCTTGAGTGTTAGTCAATTATGCGATAAAGATTATATCGATATATTTGAATCAAATGTGTGTATTATTGAAAAACCAAACCATAACATAACTATGATTGCATTAAAACAAAATAATGTCTACACCATCAACCTTGATGAACTAAGCAATGAAATGTGCTTCTCCGCTTTAAATGATGATGCTTGGCTTTGGCATAGGAGACTAGGCCATGCAAGCATGAAACTAATATCTAAGATCTCATCTAGAGAATTAGTACGAGGAATTCCAAATATGAAGTTTATTAAGGACAAAGTATGCGATGCATGTCAACTAGGTAAACGAATAAAAACTAGTTTCAAACCAAAAATTCAAATTAGCACCACTAGCCCATTACAATTGATTCATTTGGACTTATTTGGACCAATTGACACAACAAGTCTAGGAGGAAGCAAATATGCGTTTGTAATTGTGGATGACTATACTAGATACACTTGGACCTATTTCTTAGCTCACAAAAGTGATTATTTCAAGTGTTTCTCTAAATTTTGTAAACTCACTCAAAACGAAAAAGGCTTCATGATTTCATCAATTCGGAGTGATCACGGTGGCGAATTTCAAAACCATGACTTTCAAAATTTTTGTGAAGTTAATAGATACAATCACAACTTCTCCACTCCGAGAAATCCTCAACAAAATGGAGTAGTTGAAAGAAAAATAGAAACCTACAAGAAATGGCAAGAAGGATGTTAAATGAACATAGTCTACCTAAGTATTTTTGGGCCGAAGCCGTGAATACGACTTGCTACATCATGAATAGGGTTCTTATAAGACCGTCCCTATCAAAAACTCCCTATGAATTATGGAATAACAAAAAATCAAATGTTTCCTATTTTAAAGTTTTTGGTTGTAAATGCTTTATTTTGAATGAAAGGGATGCCTTAGGAAAATTTGATGCTAAATCCGATGAAGGCATCTTTCTTGGTTACTCTTCTGTTTCTAAGGCTTTTTGGGTTTTTAACAAAAGAACCTTAGTAATAGAAGAGTCTATTCATGTAGTTTTTAATGAAATTTCTTATTTAAAGAAATATGATTTTGCTGATGATCTTGGTTTTGATAATTTGAATTTAAATGAACCCCCTACTCAAAATAGCAACTTGGATGCACCTTCTTCCGAAATTTTCTTACCCAAGGAATGGAAGTATATAGATGCTCATCCAAAGGAGCTAATTATAGGTGTTACATCAAAAGGGGTTCAAACTCGTTCCTCTTTCAAGAATTTTTGTGCTAACACCACATTCCTTTTTCAAATCGAATCTAAATGCATTGACGAGGCCTTAAAAGATGAATTTTGGGTTATTGCAATGCAAGAGGAATTAAATCAATTTGAAAGGAATAAGGTATGGAAGCTTGTTCCTAGACCTAGTAACCATTTAGTCATTAGTACTAAATGGGTCTTTAGAAACAAGCAAGACGAAAATAGTATCGTGGTTAGAAAGCTAGATTAGTGGCTAAAGGTTTCAACCAAGAAGAAGGTATCGACTATGAAGAAACCTTCGCTCCTGTGGCAAGATTAGAAGCCATTATGATGCTCCTTGCTTATGCTAGTAGTAATAATTTTAAATTATTTCAAATGGATGTCAAAAGTGCCTTCTTGAATGGTTTTATTTCCGAAGAAGTATATGTCGAACAACCTCCCAGATTTGAAAATTCTCTTCTTCCTAATCATGTATTCAAATTGACTAATGCTCTCTATGGCTTGAAACAAGCTCCTAGAGCTTGGTAAGAAAGGCTTAGTTCCTTTCTTATTTTAAATAATTTTACCAAAGGCAAGGTTGATACTACATTGTTTATCAAACATTTTGAAAATAATTTTCTTATTGTGCAAATTTATGTTGACGATATTATTTTTGGCTCTTCGGATGAATCACTATGTGAATCATTTATCAAATGTATGAGTCATGAATTTGAAATGAGTTTAATGGGTGAATTAACTTTCTTTTTAGGATTACAAATCAAACAACTTAGTGATGGTATATTTCTTAACCAATCTAAATATACATTAGAATTGTTAAAATGATTTAACATGGATAATTCAAAAGTAATAAACACCCCTATGAGTACTTCGACTAAGTTAGACATGGATGAAAATAGTGAAAATTTCGATCAAAAAACATATAGGGGAATGATAGGTAGTCTACTCTACCTCACCGAGACTAGACCGGATATTATGTTTAGTGTAGGACTTTGCGCTAGGTTTCAATCTAATCCTAAATTATCTAATCTTAAGAGTGTTAAAAGAATATTTAGGTATCTTAAAGGATCTCCAAATTTAGAATTGTGGTATCCAAAATCTGAAAAATTCGATTTAATAGCTTATGCAGATGCCGATTTTGGTGGATGCAGGATAGATAGAAAACGTATATCCGGAACATGCCAATTTTTAGGACATGCACTTGTTTCTTGGACTTCCAAGAAATAAAATTCAGTTGCACTATCTACGGCGGAAGCCGAATACATTGCTGCAAGTGCATGCTGTGCACAAGTTGTTTGGATGAAATATACATTAGAAGACTATAGAATTTACTTCTAAAATGTGATAATACTAGTGCCATATGTCTTACCAAAAATCCAATTCAGCACTCTAGAACTAAGCATATCGATATTAGGCATTATTTCATACGCGATCATGTCCTTAACAATAATGTTGTTTTAGAATTTATTGATACAAAGCATCAATTGGCAGATATATTTACAAAATCCTTAAATGAAGACAAATTTGAATTCATTAGAAGGGAACTAGGCATATTAAATTGTCCCTGAAAACAAGCTTGTTTTAATGTATTTTCTGAAAAATGTCTCATCCTTTTCCGTTCTACTATGGATTTGACTTCATCATTCTCATTTGATTCAAAATGACATATTAAAGTACAACTCATTATCTTAACCTATCTTGAGTCAAACACCTCTGAAAAACAAAAGGAGGAAGAAAGGATTTTTTTTCTGAATGAATGTTGATTTTTTTTAAGATGAATTCTGGATAAATATTTTTAGCAAATTTGAATGATGAATTTTATATGATTAATCTTAATGCTGAATTCTTTTTCTAATAATTTTATGATCACAAATTGTGTGCTTCGAGTCTCATTTTGATCACAAGTTGATGACAAAGGGGGAGAAAAGTGATGACTTGTACCATTTTGATAGCATGACTTATATGAATTGTAAAAGCTTGTGTGATACGAATGTCTTATATGCCTTGCAAAATCCTTGAGAATATCGCAAGATTGGTTGATCATATTGAAATCATACCTTACATCTATATCAAGAAATTCATGTTGAAAATCTTTATCTCCTGTCATAGTAAAAATCGTCACTTATCATTCGACTTGAAAATGATTTTCATCGAAGTTTCGTATTTACTTATGCTTAATGAGAATAACGATAAGTTCAACGGTTAGAATTATCGGTTTATGCTTGAATTCAATGGGATGGAATTTAAGTATTTTATCTTCTCATAATATGGCATATAGATAGGGGGAGTTATATTTAACTCCGTCATCAATTGATTGTCATCATCAAAAAGGGAGAGATTGTTGAATCTCAGATTTTGATGATAAAATCAATTGATGGGTTAATTGATCTAATCCATATTATTGAGTTAAGTGTGCAGGATTAACTACGATAACCAGAAAACATAAAACAAGAATACCAGAGTCAAGTTCGATGGACGTTTAAGAGTCCGAAGAATCATCGGAGATGCTGTCGGAACCAACCGAGAAGAAATCAGGAAATTATCGAAATTTTCGGAAGTATGCCAAAGAGATCGTCGTGTTAGGATCAAGAGCTCTAAGAGGGGGGGGGGGGGGGGGGGGGTGAATTAGTGCAGCGGAAATCTTTCGCTATTAAAATCGAAAGCTGCGTTCGTTTGATAAAAACGATTTTGATGTAAAAGCGGATTCTAAGATTACTTTAACTTAAGATTAAGCGAGATGACGTCAAAGTAAATCTACGAAGGTAGTTTGCAGTTTATGATAAAAATCAGAATGCAAACGCAAACTGAAATGCGATGTTCGTACGATAAAACCGATTTACGTCTAAATGCCAATTTTGAGGATACTGAACTTTGAGATACGTTTTATAAATGCGCAGAAGTCAGTTTGCAGTTATGATTGAAATCAAAACGTAAACGTAAATTGAAATTTAATGATCGTACGAAAAAGCCGATTTACGTCTAAACGCAGATTCAGAAAGTTCTGAACTTAGAAACTCGTTCGTTAAAGCGCAGAAGGCAGTAGCTATTTACGAGGTTTGCAGTAAAGATAAAATGCTCAAAGTAAATGCAAACCGAGATTTAGAGTGGTTCGGTCAATCTTGACCTACTCCACTTTTGGTTTCCTCCACCGACAGGGTCACCGACGTCAACTAGAGGCCTTCCTTCAATAGGCGAAGGCCAACCACCCGTTTACAGTTTTACTCCTTTTGACGGGCTTAGGAGACAACCCTTACAGAAATTTTCTCTCCTCTCTTTACAACTCAAAACTTTGAAGAACAGAGGGAGGAGAACTTTTGGCCTTTACAACAATTTTGAGCTCTAAGAATCACAGAAATATGTCAAGATTTCGAGTGTTAGTTGCTTCTTTCAGTGCTGAATGGGTGGGGTATTTATAGGCTCCAACCCAGTTCAAATTTGGAGCTCAAAACTGTCAATTCCCAGAATTTCGGGATCAGGCGGTTGCACCTCCTGACTAGAGCGGTTACACCGCCTGGCAAAGCTCGAAGACTGAGCCTTTGAGCGGTGCCACCTCTGTCAGGGGCGGTTGCACCTCTCTGCCAGAGCTCGAAGACCGAGCTCAGGCGGTTGCACCTCCTGACTGGGGCGGTTGCACCGCCTGCTAGAGCTCGAAGACCGAGCTCAAGCGGTGCTACCTCTTGTCAAGAGAGGTTGCACCGCCCAGTCTCGCTTGGAGACTGAGCCCAGGCGGTTGCACCTCCTGGCTGGGGCGGTTGCGCCGCCCAGTCTCCCTGGGAGACTTAGCCCAGGCGGTGCTACCT